>NW_027101041.1:0-21982 GCF_029633855.1 Hoplias malabaricus
TTTTATTTATAGTAATTTGTCATTTACATTTTGTTATGTGTAGTAAGGGTAATGTATGTAAAAGTGTTGCATTAATGGCCACTTCAGCATTGTACCAGCATTAAATGGCATGCAAGTGAACATTCAGAATGTTTTAGTGTGCTTTGCAATGCAAGCCATAAATAAGGATGCCACTTAGACATAAGGTGTGATGCCTGAGGGTGTAGACAGTTTGATACGAGTTCCTACCTGCGGGCTGATGTTGCAGTATGATGCCTGGGGTTTGAGAAACCACATCTTAGTCCTAAGGATTGATACATGAGGCATGATGTGAAAAATGATACATGATGTGATACATGACACCAGGCAACTCATTGATATCTGACTCCTGACAACTAATATATGACATCTGATAAACACCTTACATCGTAAAATCAGCAAGTGATAATAGTGATTCTTTTTTTATTGTTATTATTTTATTTTATTTTTTTGCCATTTTTAAATTGTACTACTTCCAGTGCACATAGGTAATATCTAAAAGGATCCGTACACTTGACATCTATGAAACAATTCATCCTTAGGAAACAGGATTAAAAAGGAGGTGTAAAAGAGGCTGCAGTAACTTCCTGTTATTGCATGCAGCCACATGAACATTAGTGAGGTCGAGAACAGATGAACAGATGCTGGCTGATAAGATCTTGCTTGTAACTGTTGTCCAGTCCAGATCGTTATTTGGTGAAGAGATACAAGCTTACATTTAGAAACATAGACTTCTGCATTTTCAGAGTTTTGATCTGGGATACTTTGGGATGTTGCAGTGCACCCCTAAAGTACAGTGAGTGGATTTGTGTGTAGGGAGCATAGATGTCTGTAGTTGTGATTTTTATATAAAGGTGGGGATATTTGTCAGTAACGGAACTCTCTGCAGTAGCTCCTAATGGGTTTTTCTGTATATGCTTCCTACGGATTAGACTGCCAGCGCACACTAGGATTGCAGGGGCGGACATGCTTTTGGAAGAGAGAAGGGAGCTGAGAATGTGTATGTGTGTATTGATGTGAGATGGAGTATGCAGTGTGGCAGAGCAGTTATGAGAAATCAATGCGATGATCATGCACTGTGTGTATTTGTTACCCTGTGATTTGTGTGTGTGTGTGGGTTGGTTGTTTGTATGAGTGTGCTGTGCTGGGATGCTTGTGTGGGTGGCTGTGTGTATGTGTGCGCGTATGTAGGTCTGTAAGAATGCGTGGGTGGATGTGTGTGAGTGTTTGTGTGTGTGCATGCATTTGATGGTCTTGGGGGTGGCTGGACGTCTGTGTGTGGGCGTGTAGGAGAAACTTAACATGGGCAAAGTGAGAGAGGACTGTAGTCTGTGTAGCCTCTCTGTTTTTTCTCTCCCTCTCTGGAATTAGCAGGCTGTGTAATGATAGCCTTGCACTGTCTATGCTAGTGAGGCTAACATCCATTTGTACCATCTTAGCAGAATTGCTCTGTACTGCTCCTATAATGCTATTGTTACCTGACTGCTATTGACAGTCATGACATTTACAACATTACGCTAATATTTTTTTTATGACTGCCTTTCCAAGTAAGATAAGAACATCTTAACACAGTTGTCAAATCTGAGTCTTATCATACATTCCGTATCCATATAGTGTAAGTGAGTAACTAATGGCTCAGTATTTTCTCTTGTTGGTGTGTGAGTGGTCTGCCACTTTAGTTGTTGCATATTGGAGCTTGCACTGTCCAATGACTGATAAGAAAAACATAAATATATATTTACTAAATTAACACATGTTTAGGAACACATGCACATCTAACTTACTGAAATTAATGGTATTTAAAGGGAGTTTTTAAAGATTCTCTTTTTCTGACCGGGATTTGCTCAGGCTGCATTCAGGCATGATAAACATAAGTTGATCAAAAATGTCACTCAAACTGATCTCGCAGGCATTGGCTATTCCTCTATCAGTCTAGAGAACAGCTCCACAGTTGTGGGGCCTTTTACACATATAGGCCTCACTTGAGCATGGCCAACTTAGGGGTTGGCTTTAACACCTTTGTCAGTAATGAATGGACCATTTGACTAAACAAAATCACTCATTAGAAGATGTCTCTACAAACTTTTGAAAGCATAGTGTATATTATGTAATAGACTAACACAGCTTGGTTTAATCATGATATTATATGCATATAAATGTAGTAGTCTTGGGTATTGCTACATAAAATACATAATATCCATGATAACGTTTCTACCTGATGCCAAGTATGTCATGTATTTTAGCAGTCCTCAGTAAGCATGGGTATATTAACATTATAAAAACAGAATGAAAAATCACCTAATACTCTGTTATTATGGTTTGTACATTATTAAATGCAATTAATGTTGCCTATTAGACCAGCCGAACATTGTCCAAGCTACAGCCTCATTTCGTTTCATGCAATTTCATCCAAACACCTTTATTCACTGCTCACAGAAGATAAGGGTGACTCAGGCCTTCATTTGAATAGGCACTGGAGGAGCAGGTGAGGGGAGTAACGTGAGCCAAGAGAGCCCTTTCATTCATGTACTGCTTAGAGCCAATCAGAATGATTTCAACATCATTTTATTTTTCTTTTCAGGGAGGCCACAGCTGTGCCTCTGTTTATTCTCTGAGATGATACACTTTGTCTAAACTGGCAGATCCATCTAACAATTAGTGTATTCAGCTATTATAAGGTGTACACATTGTGGAAAGACATTAAATTGTGCACACACAGCTTGTATAATCTCCATTATATAGAATAAAATTAAGTGGTTTGTTCTGGAACAGCTGATCATTAGCTTAGGGTCACCCTGCCAAATACCAGGCATCAGCTAGAAGGCTATAGACTATGTTTGTATATGTGGAGCAGTGAAGCTATAATTTTGGGAGTGATGGAGCTCCATTCTGCGCCTTTGGGATGACCTTGAGTGGCACATTTGATCCACTAATGTTCCAACATCAGTACCTGACCTCTTTAGTGGTCTTGTGGCTGAACGCAATTCAATTCTCACGGACATTTTCCAAAATCTAGAACAAAGCCTTCTCAGGAACTGCAGCAAAAGGGACAAATACTTATTCTAGAATAAATGAGGGATGAGTAGTTATACACAAACATTTGACCATTTAGTGCACCAGACAAGCCTTGGATTATTTTAAACCCTTGTTATATAATTTATTCTTTTGTAATTGCTCTTATTTATTTTTACTTTTGTCCAGATCTGCCATGACAGTGTTTTTCCACTTCCCTGTTTGCCTGTTGTTATTGACTACCTATGTGCTCATCTGATCATTTTAGCATTGGCCTGATAAAAACGTATTTATTTTTTAACCAAATGTCATCTTGCTTTGGAAAACGGTAATATTATTTTTGACCAACTACCCATGATTGGTCTCTTCAAACATGTGGATCCACCACAGATTTGCCAAATCATGAAACAAAAGAATGGATCATTTGAAGAGTCACTCAGTCATATTGGTGTGGCTGGAAAATATTCTAATCTGTTTGCTACCTGGGAGAAAATTATGCAGAGGGAGAAACAATATTAGGTTAAACAGTATTAAACATACACAGCAAGCATAGAGAAATAAGCGTAATGAGTAAAAATGGCAATAACAAGAGGAGAATGCTGCTGTGTTGACAAAGGCATGTTACAGACATTTTATCAAGAACAGTCAAGAGAGAACTGCGTTC
This sequence comes from Hoplias malabaricus, assembly GCF_029633855.1. Taxonomy (NCBI): domain Eukaryota; kingdom Metazoa; phylum Chordata; class Actinopteri; order Characiformes; family Erythrinidae; genus Hoplias; species Hoplias malabaricus. Next base: position 3,695 of record NW_027101041.1, read on the forward strand.
ACTTGGAAAATTGGTATAATATGCCCACTTTGAATTAAAACCCTAGTCTTATCAGTGAAAGTTTCTGAAGATGAGATATTTTTGGACACGCAGATGTCTCCATGGGGGAGAGGCAGGAACCCCCAGTCCTTGAGGCTTGTTCTGCGGAAAAGTGTGATGTCGCAGAATAATGATCAGATGATGCAAACATCTGGGTTCGTAGAAAGTACAAAAAAAGTATTGCTTGTTTTATAGTTATTTCAATGCTGTCTTCGATGCTTGAGTTTCATTACTGTTTCCATTATAAACTGCCACCTGATGAACTATTGAAATTGAAAAAGAGCTTAAATATATATTTAAATTTTAACAAAGTTTAGATTTGTTTTAACTGGGTTTTTGGATTCAAGATTTTACGTATTACAATTAAAAGTATAAAAAAAAAAGCATAAACCTTCTCCTTGTTTCAACTGACTGAAATTTTTTCCCTCCCCAACCATCTAGATTACACTGTCCTCTTCACAAACATTCTTTTAGACTGATGTTCAGATGTCATTGTTAATTTATCACTTGTTATTGAGTCACTGAAAGATGGTTTGCTGCATTTGTTCCCTATGCAAAAGGAGTCATAGCTCTGTTAGTTTTGTTGCATTCCGATTAAAAATGTCTCTGGAAACAACTACAATAGCATTTGCGGTGCATATTGAAAGGCACTCTAATATGTCTTTGTTAATGGAGATATTACAGTTAAAGAAATGTGCATAAAGGCTTAATGTCATCCTGGTGAATGAATCAGTGCAGGAGAGTGGGCAGATGGGGATTGTTATGTGGGCGTAATGTGGTCCACTGCTGCAGCGTGGTGCAGCGTACTGATGCAGAGAATCTTCTTAGCCAGTATAAATTGAGAAACATGCAGCCAGCTTCTTGAATTGGTTGTGAGTTTGAATTTTGGAGCCTAAGCCCTTCAACCAGTTATAGTGTAAGTCTTCATCAAATTATAGTCCATGAAATGACTGTTCACCATGCATGACAATTTCAGCCTGCTCATGACTAGCCAAAAAGTGTCATTTACCTGTCACTCATTAGAGTGCTTGCTGAATCATTCTATGATAGGCTGTGTGTGCATGCGTTAATGAGCATGAGTGAATACTGCTGTCGTCCACTCCTACCTCATTAAAACCTGAGTTTCTCACTTCCTCTGTGCAGCTACGCACAGATCTTGATATTTCCTGCCAGAAGAAAAAAAAGTATTAAACTGGTGCGTTATTGTTCAAAAAAAGTACAAGGAGAGTGCAACCTTAATGGTCTCAGTGTTAAGGACCAACTGTGTACTTTTATATTTTTTATCTTCATAGCCTTGTTTCTAGACAGAGTCACTACACAGCAAATTTACCGGTGTTAAATCAACACTATTTAACACAGTTAACACTGGGAGTGTTGACAAGTTTACGTTTTTACACTAATTTGTTGATTTAACACGGGTGAATTTGCTGTGTAGGAGTGATTACTGTTTAACATATAGAATGAAGTTCAACGATATTCCCAAAATAAAGCAAGGTATGCCATCCCAGTGACAATTTAATGTTTTCTTCTCTACCTCCTGTAGTGTACTACCCATTTTAACAGGGGAATGCATTATGAAGTGTACTGGTTGATTAATGATTACTTTGGTAAATTAACTAAATTGCAGGTATTAGTTGAAATATTCACTATTACATATTATTTTTGCTGCCATAATGCCTGGAATTTATTTTCAGATTCACTAGAAAAAAAAAAGACTTTGAGGAGTTGTACGTTGCTTGTATTTCCATGCTGAAATACTTGGCAGAAAAGAAGCAGCCATTACAGGCTTGCACAACATAGAATTTTCAAAACGGGACACACACTGACTGATAACCAGCATTATATATTGGTATATATACATATAATATAATATATATAAATAATATTTTATATATATATATATATATATATATATATATATATATATATATTATTAATATTTGGTTATTTAGGTATTTCTCAGCTCTGTGGGGTTCTGTGTATGATTTATTTGCTATTGCTGTATAAATATGGTTTGACAAAGTGATGTGTACAAGTACTGATACTGTCTTATCAGTATATTTACACATAACATACAGACTTAGGATTTTGGATGCAGTTGTGAATGAGTGTTAGTGAGCTAGAGATGTGGAAGATCATGCAGAATGGGGTACTTCTGAACCAGGAGAGGAAAAGATAACAAAACTGCTCTAAGGCTCTGTGTTACAGTGAAATTGCTCCGGGTGGATATGTGGACCTGGCCCTTTAGGTTCCCACTTGGCCTGATTCCCAGTGGTAGACTCCACTGTGTGCCGCAGAGTGCTGATTGCAGCGATGGGAAAGCACTTCAGGGCTGCCCCACATCTTAGACATACACACACACACTTACAGGCGCACACACACACACACACACACGCTCTTCACCACTGGCCAGAGAAGGGGGAGCTGCTCGTTGAGCCCACACACACACACACACATATATATACACACACACCCACACACACCCTTGTGCTGTCTGCCTGAACATTGTGCTCCAACACACACACCCACACACACACACACAGCCATGCAGGAGCACAGGCACAGCAGCTCAGAGGTAAGAGCAGGGAATGGGGATTATATTAACTATTGTTCTTTCAGTATAGAGCTCTTAATGTAATAGCAAGGCTAACACAGGGAGAGTAAAATGGTTTAGTTTTTGCTTTCTGGCATGTGATTCAGGTTGCTGTCACCAAACTCTAACAGAACAATCACTGCAAAAGTGTCTGGCTCTGCTCTCTATCTGTCTCCCATTTTCCTCTCTCTAAAACTCCATCTGGATCTTCTCTCGCTAGTACACTCCTGCTAGCATCTGCTTCTGCACTTCTTGGCCATGTCATCATCTCATCATCTTTTTCTTGCACTTCTCTCTCTCTCTCACTCTCAGTTAATTTCTCCTCATTCTTTCACACTCACTTGCTGGTTCATAGCCGAGGGCAGGGTGTAAAGAGTCTGCATTTCGATTTCGAAGCACTGCAGATGGAATATGATTTGCATGATTGTGGAAGAGTATACTTGTGTTCTCTAGCTTCTTCTCATGAATGCACTTTAGAGTAGTCAAGAAGCAGATGCCAGTATTGTTTGTCTTAGTGTGTGTATGTGTGAGGAATGAAGGCATCATGTCTAGTCTGATGGCCTATTGTGTGCTGTTAGTCTCACATTTGTTTTGGCTGGGAACGATATGAGACTTCTCACTTCACCAAGGCTCACCAAGTCCTGCACACACCTACTCACAATCAGGCCAGCATGCTGACAGATAGGATCGCATGATATGGATAAAATGTGAGTATTGCAATTATACAGTTGCATGTTGCACTTGTGATATGCCTTACAGTATATTTAAAAAAAACATTTTGTTACACTACCTGATGTTCAGTACAAAAACCAAGATTACTTCCACTAGGGGAGTTACTGAAGGCAACAGTCAGTACAAAACTATGCAGAAGTGTTATTTTCTTGTTAAATGCCCCATATTTTCTTTTTGATTTTTAAACATGTGACTGCATTCAGAGTGTGGTCCAAGTTCTTTATTCCGAATAAATATGAATGTTTATTGACTCATATTCCTATTCATGTGTACTTTTATGTTAGTTTTAGACAAACTGAATGTCTACATTTTTTGCTGTAGACTTTTATCCTTTGCATAGTCACATTTAATAATAAAAAAGACAAATGACACTTTATCTGACAACGCTTAGAAGGTAAATATTAACATGTATTATTTTAATCAAATGTAGTTTGCTTTTGTAACATAAAATCACCCGTACAGACCCATGATTGCTCATGTGTTTCAGATGGCACTGCTCTGGTACCGGGTATACTGAGCTTATACCAGCAGAAAATGCTTCATTAGAATTTGATCTGTTAGTTTATATATTTCCTCTTGTGTGGTAGGAGGTTGTCTGAGTATTTTGATTACAATTTTTTAAGTGGGTTGTATGTGACTGCAGTTTATAAATTCTACATTGTCTATCTCTAATGATGGAGAACAGAAAAGAGAAAGAGAACAAACATTGAAAAAGAAAGTGATGTAATGAAATTGATAGAATGAGATGTAGATTGTGTTTGAGTTGAATGAATTCCCAGTTGCATGCTCATACACTTTTCTGTTGATCAACTTCAGTCTAGATCTCAGAGTGCATTCTTCATTCTGTGGCCCATCTCTTCACTGCCCAACACAATATCGCCATTGTTTACTCAGCCTCTCTCGTTACGGCCTGCTTCCATGGCCAGACTGTGTGTGTGTGTGTGTGTGAGAGAGAGAGAGAGAGTGAGAGTAGAGAGTTCATGTTACCCTTTGCTGTGCTTGTCTGACCAGTAAACATGGGTGGCTAACAGATGCTGATCCTGTCAGTGTGACACACACACACACACACACACACACACAGAGAGAGAGAGAGAGAGAGAGAGAGAGAGTATGGTGCATTATAATTTTAACTACACAATATAGTCTACAAACCTTCATCCTGTTAGTGCTGAGTAATGCATAAATCTGATTGATCCTCTTACAACAAATTTATTATTATCACAATATTGCTGATCAAAACACATTTCAGAATTTGGATATAACAATTAGATATTGAATTAAACGATTTGCATTTCACGAGCAGCATTCAGTCACTTACAGGGCTCTTATATAGGCACATGTACAGGCAATTGCAGTACATCTGTATAAAATCTTATTCCAACAAGTTTCATGCCATTTGAGGTTAAATTACATTAAAATGTCCAAAAATCAACCACTGCATACATACACACAGACACACACACACATATATATATATACAATACGTGCATACATACATAGCTGTAAAAAACACCATGCCTTAAATATGAACGCCTATTCAGCCAAGAGTAGTTTCGCCCACTCATTTGCACTGAACAATTGTTTCTGAAAAGAATCTTTTTGAATGAGGTACAATACATGCTGGCAACTTAGAACAGAGATCATTTACACATTCGTCTTAAAGGCACAGAGGCTAAAACATAATTTTAATAGAGATAAAGAAAGGTAGGAAAATGATCCTCAAGGAAGAATGGGAGAGATATTGCATACAGGCCTTTTTAATGGTTTTTATGTTTGTCTATCAGTATTGCTAAAGCTGTATTGACTGATGTAAATTGTATATTGTTAATGTTTTAGCATGCCAATGACCTCTGTTTAAATCAGAATGGACACTCTGTCATATAGTTGAAAGTACAACAAGTAAAATTAGTAATAAATAAATATGAATTATGCTCTTGAGGGCCTGATTTTGCTGACATACTGCAAGACTCATGGCTGGCCACAAGATTTGTTCCAACACAAAAATGGAAAGTAGGCTATTCTCCAGCACACTACGTTAAAAAGAAAGACATTTTCTCAGGCTACTTTTTCCCTCACTGTGGAACAGCCTTGTTCTTAAAAAACAAAAACAAAAACAAAATAAAAAACCAAAAAAAAAACAAACAAAACAAAGAACAAAATAAAATAACTATAGCATTTGCATGTCTGTATTTTAAGTAAGTATTTAACCTTTAGAAGTAACTTTACTATTTACATTTTGCTATATTTTAAAAGTAATTTCCTTGTTATGTATTTATTTGCATTGTCAGTTACACAATAAATTATCAATGTACATTAAGTACATTCATTCTGACTTCTGCCTTTTTATTAGTATGTTTCAAATATGTAAAATGACAAAAACCAAAAAAAGTTTAGAATTTACACAGTAATTTTTTTTTTTTTTAATAAATAAAATATTATAATGATATATAATAACATTTTGGGAAACTGGGTTGTAATTAACTGTGTGTGAGAAATAATTAATTTAAAATTACACCATGCTTTTAATATTGGTAATAACAGCCATGGGCTCTAAGGGTAATGAGCACTATTACTTTTTCCAGAGCCTGTTTAATTATCCCATCAGTTTGCTTTTGCGGATTAAATTATTGACATTTGTTCTTGAAGGCTAATTGATGTAGATGCTGAACGGTGGAAGGCTCCTGACCTGAAGCGGGAACTGTGCAATAAGCTTTTATTTCCTGTGAGAGTCATTTTCCCTGACACGTCACTTTTTTCTGTCCTGGGACACTTTGTGAAGGTGCAATCTGGATATTGGTCAGTGCATATTATCAGTTAACTTAGCGTTTGGATCAAAATCTTCAGCGTTTTCAGTAAACTCTCGCTGTGATCTCACAGCTCTGTGAGCATGTGTTGTTTTTGTAATTAATTCTGTGAAAAAAAAGATTCTATTTTGGAACGACTGACACACTAGGACAGTAGGAGGGAAGTTATTTTACCTTTCTGTCCCACTGTGTGTCCTTTTTATCTGCAGGGTACTGCCTTAGATTTTTCATTTCCCCTTGCAGTTTGTGTAACAACTCTGCATCACAGACAGGAGCAACTACTACAGTACAGTCTGGAGTACATTCTGTAGAAGTCTTTAACAGTGTGTCTGTCTGCTCTACACTTCATTTTTAAATCTCAGTTAAACACTCATGGGGCGGCACGGTGGTGCAGCAGGTAGTGTCGCAGTCACACAGCTCCAGGGGCCTGGAGGTTGTGGGTTCGATTCCCGCTCCGGGTGACTGTCTGTGAGGAGTTTGGTGTGTTCTCCCCGTGTCTGTGTGTGTTTCCTCCAGGTGCTCCGGTTTCCTCCCACAGTCCAAAAACACACGTTGGTAGGTGGATTGGTGACTCAAAAGTGTCCGTAGGTGTGAGTGTGTGAGTGAATGTGTGTGTGTGTGTCTGTGTTGCCCTGTGAAGACTGGCGCCCCCTCCAGGGTGTATTCCTGCCTTGCCCAATGATTCCAGGTAGGCTCTGGATCCCCGCGACCCTGAACTGGATAAGTGCTTACAGATAATGAATAAACACTCATGTTTTTCGCATTGTCCCTTAGAACCTTTTCTTGATTCTCTTTCAGTTCAGTGAGTTATTTAAAATGTGTTTATTCCCAAGCTTGTGATAAAACCTTCACATCTGAGAAGCAATAAAAAATCATATGATGTGAAAGTTTCTACTTCTTGAATTATATTGGGTATTTGGACAATCACTAGTGAGTTTCTGGATTCCTATTTATATTTTATGTATATAAATGTAATGCTATATACTTGCAGCTGCCATTATAATCACTCCTTGTGTCAGCCTGTTGGGATTTCCCTTTTCTCATTGATTATAATGTTTTTACCCCTTCTTCTGATAACACTCTCCCTGGTGAAGTCCATAGAACTTTTAACAACTACACAGAGTAACTGGTTCAGCAACTTTCATTTTTGTACTGTTTAGCTTCTCATAAATAGTAGTAGTAGTATCCAACACTAGTATCCAATGGTAGTATCCAACACAAGGCAAGATCTGTCTCTTTAAATGCAGAGATTTGTGTCTAGACAGGATTAAAATGATCAGATGACCACTGAGTTTGGTGAAAATCAGTAGATTGACTGGACCGCCTGTAAAAGAGGGAATTACCAATGGACCCCATGGAAATTGAATCTTGTTTGGATAGGGGAAGAGGTTATGTAGTATATACCTGATGCCTGATAAATGTCTGGCGTATGTCTTAGCACTTGTACTAATTGTTTGATTGTAACTGTTACTAGTTTTTGAATTGTATTGGACTTTGTATTGAATATAACTTTGTGTCTTTTATTTCAACATTGATATCACAGACAACACTGAATTTGCAGATGAACTCAAGGATAACCATTTTATCTTTTTTTTGTCAGAACTTGGGCCAGTCATAGAGGAGCTACAAACATATGCAAGCCTGCTGCACTTGCTGCAAGAGCAAAGGTCCACTGCAGAACTTGCTCTCATTTGCATTCACATCATGTCCTAGAACTTTCCCTGGCATCAAGCCTCAAGCTTCTATCAAAACTTGAAACTTTGCTGTTAGCAGGCAGAAGCTTACACAAGCCAAGCTGTGACTGCTGTCGACTGGACGGCTGTGAGTGGCAGCTACTGCCTTGCTCCATTCACTCCTGTGTTACAACAGATAATTGCCTGAAGCTGTTTGTAATAAATGATACTGCTGTTGTGATTAGTTCCATTGTTGGTTTGGTGCTGTGAGCAGTGAGAGTCACTTCATTTCTGATTGTTCTAGGCTGCTGTGTGTATATTGTGTCAACTTGTGCACTGTGAAAGAAAGGAAGATAGATGATGTGTTTTTTTTGACATAGTGAGTGTAAGGTACAATCAGTGTTTGCCTAGAGTTGAGGAAAGCAGAATGCTGCATGTACAGTGTGAACATTAATGGAATGTAAAGTTGGTTAAAAGCAGACCTAATTTACAGGCTTGTGTCATTGAAAGTCATTATACAAATTAATAAATAGTGCTTTATAAATGAAAAATAGAAAGCATAATATTTTTGTATACATGAAATAACAGCAAAATCTCAAACATGAACTGTATACTAGCATCCATAAAAAAAAAGCTTTAAAAGATCGTAGGATAATTGTACATTCATTAGCTAAATATGGACATATTAAATAATAATGTCCAGTTCAGTAGAATTTTTAAGTTCCTCATTTTTTACAAAACACACACACACACACACACACACACACACATATATATATATATATATATATATATATATATATATATATATATATATATATATATATATATATATATATATATATATATATAAATATATATATAAAATTTAAAAACATAAGCTGCTGCCACTTTCTGTAATGAGTAGCCATTATTCAGCATTATTCAGTAATGGTAGTAACACAAAAGCAGTCCACTGCAGCTGTCTGCTCATCTCCAAGGAAAAAGCAGGCCTCTACAGCTGCGGCACTTTCAAACCTTCCCAGTTTGGAATGAATGGTTGAATAGGCAATAAAGGCTAAAAGGCTAAAACCCAGTAACATTTAATAGATTCATTGTTTTAGGAAAAATATGTGTAGGACAATATAATTTTCAGAATATTTTGGGGGAGTCTTTAAATTAAGCAGATTTCTGAATTAACAAACAACACACAGCATTTCACAGTGGTGTACCTTCAACATACAAATGAACAGTTTAAACAGTTAAAGTCTTTGATTTTGAAAATCTTAACCTTTCATCAATTATGAAATCTTTACTTCTTTTACTGGCAAACAGCACCTATGTTACATACACAAATGACCTGCATTAGATAAGGCCACAGAAATTCAAGTTAATTCTGTGGCAGAAGTAGATTTATTGTGTTTTATTAGCATATGTTTTCTCCACCATTATTCACAATTAAGATGATATGTTGGGATTTGTATGCTACACTTCTTACATTGATGTGGATCATATAGAGGTTCTTCAGTCAAGTTCAGCTTTGTTGATTTTTAATGTGACGGTAGATAATTTAAAAGTTTTTTTCATAATTTTCCTCATGCTCACTTTTAGTTGTTCTTTGCCTGTTTTAATTTGTTGGATGGCAGTTCTTGGGCGGAATTTCTTCTAATTGTAAATGAAGACTTAAGTTATTTTATAAATCCTGATGCCGACCCTGCAAAGTGATTGGTTGAGAAGCATTCCAGGAGTGCCAATATTACATGATAATGGCACTCTGACCAAAGCTCTTCTTTTATAACTCCACAAAATACATGTAGCCTAGCAAAGATGTGAGAGCTTACAAGACAGCGGTGGGGTGCCAGGACATTTTCAGAGTTAGGGTGCAGTGGATTCGTTATCCCCATACTCCAAAATACTTACTTTTAACATTTAGTGTATGAGATTTCACTATGATCTGAATCTGCTTTAAACAATGGTTAAACCGTGACATTTTATTGACTTGATGTATTTATCTGGTGTTGTCCTGATTTAGACAGAGAGCAATTCTGAATTGTGCCTATGACTGCAGCACACCAGTGCCAATATCTCGTGTTATAGAACTCCCTCTTGTGTATTATTCATTCATTCATTCATTGTCTGTAACTGCTTATCCAGTTCCGGGTCGTGGTGGGTCTAACCGGAATCACTCGGAGCAAGGCGGGAATACACCCTGGAGGAGGCGCCAGTCCTTCACAGGGCTACACAAACTCACACACTCACACCTATGGACACTTCTGAGTCGCCAATCCACCTACCAACATGTGTGGTTTTAGTCCATGGGAGGAAACCGGAGCACCTGGAGGAAACCCACATGGACACGGGGAGAACACACTAAACTCCTCACAGACAGTCACCCAGAGGTCGCTGGAGCTGTGTGACTGTGACAGTACCTTAAGGTTTATAGCTTTATAACTTTCTTTATCCCAGTTAAACAATGTTATTCCTCAGAACAAATCAGAAGATTTATTTATTCGAAAGACAAAGAGTGGTAAACTCATACTTGACAGGTATTAACGTCTCTTCTTTATCCTATAGGCTTGGATACTGCTGTCAAATGTGACACTGATAGTTTAATCCATTTGTTCAGTAAAGATATGGTACATGTGTATTTGTAACAAAACTCTGTTATAATTTCTATATAATTTCTCAATTATGAGAAAAATAACTTTATAATTAATTTAATAATTTTAGGATCCATTCGTGCAGCAATCCAAATATTTAATTACAGTTCTTTTCTTACATTTTGATACATGTCAGAGCCTAAACCTAATTGCCCTTCACTGCTGTAATTAAACTGCATCTAAAACCAATCAAAACTCTAATTAATTTACAGTCTGCTCTAGTTCTTATATCTGCTGGCCATGGAGCCCACAACTCCTATGAGGCCTTTACACGGCTGTCTGCGCTCTCTGTGCAGCAGCTGGGCTGGGTCTGCAGAGACCTAGAAGAGCAGCGCTTACATTTTTTTGGGATTATTTTTATTTTTATTTATTTATTATTTATTATAAATTCGTTCATTCTCATTTAAACAATATGAAGCTCATGGTTTAGTTTTTGCACTAGGTTAAACATTTCATAACATAAAGCATTCTTATAAAATAACCTTTCATTTTGATGCAATTATCAGAGACCTTCAGCCTTTTTTTATTTATTTATTTTTTTTTTTGTGAAAAGGATTTTCTTCAGAAAGAGTGGAGGCATTTTAATGCTCAGGGCCTGTAGTATCACCTACTTTCCATTAAACCCTGTATTGATTCAGTGACTCACACACAAACCTTTTTAATTTCTTTCTGTATCATTGTAATGGTGTAGTGTTCTTGCAGGAGGATTAATACTGAGGTTGAGTGAAGATGGGGACCCTCATGCTGCTTTCACCACACAGATAAACATATATATGATGCTTATTAAAACTTCTCTAAGTCATATTAGTAGTTCCTGTTATCCACTAAAGGAGGATGAACAACACAAACTGTAAAGCAACAGATGAACTAGTGTCTCTGACGTTACATCTACAAGGTGGACCAGTGACATAGGTGTGTTTAACAGAGTGGAAAATGAGTGGACATCGTGTTTAAAAACTCAAGCTTCAATTCTGCATCTGATCCACTCGTACCAATGCATTACCGCCACATTATGTTCACCTTGTTGCTGAGAATGATCCACCACCCAAAAACATACCTGCTCTGTGGTGGTCCCTGACCTGTGTGGGGGCCCTCACCTTTGAAGAGCAGGGGTAAATAGGGATAAGAGGGTATGCAGAGAACTACACAATGCCCCTGTATGGTCAGTGAAGCTGATAAAATGGACAATGTGTGTAGATACAAGGTAGGTCCTAATTCAGTGATCGATGGCTGTGGAATCATTGCTTACTCTAATTCACTTTGCCAAATGATCTAAGTGTGCTGCTTGGTTCACCCCCAAAAAGGCATGGGTTTAGGCTTTATTCATGCTCATGAATAGCTAAACACAGGTGGATATTTTAGTGTGGAGTGTAGCTAATTAATATTGCAATCAACATAGCTAGATAGAACAAGTAGGCCTGGCTAGAGTTACCATGGCAACGTTCCTATTTTTAGTTAACATTAACTATCTAGCTATTCTGCAAATGTTGTTATGTTACATTTTGAAGAGTTTTTAGGTGGGTTAAAACAAATTGCACCACAGTCGACCAAGGAAAGAATTACCTGACCTACAGAAGCAAAGCTAGCACCAGTTTGGCTTTCACTATTGTCTTTGGTTTTGCTTGGTTCCAAAATTTATTTGGACTTGCTTTTCTACTTCCTTTAGATTTTTAGGTGTTTAGTAGTATCTGCACTCGTTGAACCATTACTTTTGAATGTGTCTTTCTCTGCCATTGCTTCTGTATGAAACACCAGTTATTTCATTTTTAAGAAATTCAGTAATGATCATGGGCTGTGTTTTTCAGAGTCAAGCGAGTACTTTTCTTTTATGGCATTTTACATGCTTCTATGGCATGCACGTGCATGGGTAAAAGAACTGACAAGTAGAAAGTTTTACCTCTAAGGAGTTTTACTTATTAATTAATACAATGGAGTTTTGTTTAAATGTATAGTTGCTGGATGACAGAGAGAAAGATAGTCAAAGAGACTTTTTTTTTGAGAGGATTTACTGTAGTGATACATACCACCAGCTTTATATCAGCTTTAACTTTCTATTCATGGTAGCATTGCTGTTCTGTGTAGTCTACAGCGTCCTTTTGTCTAGTCTTAGAAGAAAGTCAATATTGAATCGTCTGCAAGTTGATGTGAATGATGCTGCTCATCATGAATGGAAAATGTTCAGACTCCTGGTCAAGCCTGTGTGGTGTATTGATCTGCAGAAGTAAAACCCTCGACTGGCTTGTATTAGAAAGTAGAAGTGCACTCCAGCTTGTGCAGGCAGTGGTACTGTTGAATGGAACAGATTTGCTGCAGTGTAGCGTCTGTTTCATGGTTCTTTGTCATATAGTTCTGGCTCAGGTTGGCGGATATGTTTGGGCTTCTCTGGTGGAAGGTGTGCTGAAATATTAATGCTGTCTGTAGGGCTTTTAGCTGCAGGTATTCTTTATTCTGATGGAGAAGTAGAAAGGGGAAAGGGAAAAAGCATGGCTTCTCAACATGTTACTTCACTGTGGGCAGAGAGCCCAGGGAGGTAGTGATGTTACCAGCAGAAAGAGGGAGGGAGGGTGGGAGGGAGAGAGAGTGAGAAAGTGAGGCAGTGAAGGAGTGTGTCCACAGCGCAGTACTGCATAGCTGCTGAATTCTGAAACTGTATTAGGATATAAATAATTGTGATGTTGCAACATTAAAGACTCATGATAACAGTAAGACACATACCAACATACAGTTATTTGATTTAGTTGGTATAGAATATTTAAATAAACATTTTATCAATAATAATTATACAATTTAATAATACAGTTTAAAAAAGTCAGTCATTTAAGGTTTCAGTGGAGAAAAAAAACACATTTGACGTAAATTCAGTAATCTCAAAACTACTGCAAAACTAAAGGGTTTCTTCAGTGGTTGTGTTTGATGTGATTGTGCTTGTGTTTATGCGATTCTATTCTTACTTGTCTGCACTGACAACTGACATTAACGGGCCAAGCACCCTGTCCATCATGCTTTAATGGCACTAACATACATGGCGGTTCTAATGCTGTTTAAAACTCTTGTGAAGTTTTAACAGTGGCTTAAAGCTGCCAGAAGATGCAGCAGCACTCAGTGTAGTCTACACACAGCAGAGAGGATTAGCAGACCTCAGGTGACCCCGGGCCTCTCAGTGAGGATTTCAACACTGACATTTAACCAGATGATGTATTCTGGGGTGGAGTGAATCATTCCTGTGTGTCTGACCTTCATAAGACTGGTCATTAGGGGGTTGGGAAATGGCTCTCCATGTGTTTCCATATGTGGCGATCTAGGCTCAGAGGAGTTTATATGTGATATGGCCTCTTTCACTGTTTATGAGCGTATTGATCCAACAATGTTGGAGTGCTGCTCCTGCCAGGACTCTCTCAACCCAGTCATTTCCTGAAATAACTTGAGTTTCAAGTAGCATAGACTTTTCCACTTGCTTTGCTTTTTCTATAGAGCTTACCGCAAAAACTATGCCTAATACAAAAAAATATTGTTGTCCTCCCTGTTTCTGTCAGGATGGTGTTTTACTTCATTATAGTGGGATGTGTAGATGATGGCAGAGGATTTGTTCTTTCCTGTCTGTGATTAAATGAGGTGGTGGCTCATGACACTCTGTCTTAACTTGTTTAGTTCGAAAATGTCACTGCTTCTGCAAATAGCTCTAATTTGCATCTGTATGTTTAATCACTTTTTGTGCTTACAGGTTAATTATGCTGGGGTTTGGTCATCCAGCACCAAAAGTGTCTATTGTGAACAGTGCACATAATGAGAACCGTGCAGATGTAGGTTGAGCACACATTTGTGTTTTGTTTATACGACTCCTAATTTCTTCTTTGCATGATTATTAAGATTTGTGCTGATCTGCTCAATACTTTAAACCTGCTGTTGAGTTTCTGAGCAGCACTTTACGATATTCTGTCATGTCACACCCTCTGCTGGTGAATGTGAACACTCCTCATTGTAGTAGAGCTTCTATTTCACATGTAGATTACGTGTATATTGCAGATGGTGTTTTAGAATAAATACCAGCTGCCTTTTACATTTTTCTTCATTATTAATAAACCAATTTAAGTGGTGCAAGCAAATGAATTACCATTACTAAACTCATTGATTGAGATACATGCTTTACTGTATAGGGATAATACAACACCTGGCAAACATGGGAGGAGTATTTTTGGAGAATGGTCACCTGCCATTTTTACTTTGTAGCTAATGCATAAATCACATATATTACATAAAACAATATTTGCTTAATAGGTGAACATTCTGGCTTCACAAAACATATCACAAACAAATTATGTTACGTAATGTGAAATAAATGATAAAAGTTTGAAAAAAATGATAAAATCCCTCAATCCTCAATAATGCAAATAATTACATTTAATTTATTGGCTGCATGGTTCACAAAGCCAGAATGTTCATCTATTAAACTATATCTGAGCCCTTGCAATGCAGAACCATTTGTCAGCTATTTCCATTTTATAGTAGCACTGCTTGCTTTTCCAATCTTAGCGGTGGAGATAAGTAGGAAAATGAAGCCAAATAAAAAGAAGAAATGCTTTAGTGGCTGCTTTATTTTAAATAGATGACTTAAAACAATGTCATTTTAAGTTTAAGATTTGCATAAATAAATAAATAAATAAATAAAACATTTACATGTTATACATGTTTACATGATATATGGCCCTTTGTTAAAAGGGTTCAATTGGTTTGTGTCATATCTGGGGTTTGTTTATGTGTTACAAAGTACAAAAGCTTGATAAACATCTGAGTGTGGTGACCACATAATTTCTACCAGGGGCTGTATAGAAAATGTATGTTTTAAGTATCAGGTAGTGTTGCAGTCACACAGCTCCAGGGACCTGGAGGTTGTGGGTTCAACTCCCGCTCCGGGTGACTGTCTGTGAGGAGTTGGTGTGTTCTCCCTGTGTCTGCATGGGTTTCCTCCGGGTGCTCCAGTTTCCTCCCACAGTCCAAAAACACACGTTGGCAAGCGGACTGGCAACTCAAAAGTGTCCATAAGTGTAAGTGTTTGAGTGAATGTGTAAGTGTATGTCACACTATGAAGGACTGGCGCCCCCTCCACGGTGTGTTCCTGCCTTGCACCGAGTGATTCCAGGTACGCACCGGACCCACCACAACCCTGAACAGGACTAGCGGTTTCAGCTAATGAATGAATGAATGAATGAATGAATAATTAATTGTGAGTAAAATTTAGGTTTGATATGTTAACGTTGATCGGTTTATTAGAAAGATCTTTTAAGATTACCTTGCGCTACATGTTCGCAATTTCTTAAACCCCAAAACACTGATGTGCTAAGATTGGTCATTATTTGTTTATTTATTGTCATTTGGATTTTATCTTCACTTAATCTCAACCCCTTTTGTATTCTCTCTTGACTAGTCATTGGCTTGGCCTTGCTTTGGACTTGATTAATTTGGTCTTGACTATATCCTGGCATCTTGGCAAATTACATCCAATGGTCTACAGTCTGTAACTGTGCACCTGTACGGCAGACCTATATAATAATTGGGGCTCAAAAAGAGGTCAGTAAATGTTAGATGTTTCTAAACAGAAATAATAGGAAAACTGTAAGTAATTGCAAGGCAGCATTTTAGTCGACGTCATGGCAGGCTCAAAGACGTCACACAGCGAAATCCTGTTTCAAAATCCATGGCCTTTACTCATCAGAGCTCATAACTGTCTTTGATATTCCTGTGATTTGTGTTGCTTGGGGATATGTATGAGGGATTATTTGTTTGTTTGTTTTCATACATTCTATGGTTGAATAATCCGTGGGGCCTGGGTGTACAAGATGACTGGCATATGGGTGAATATGTTTTAAATGGTGAGTAATATTTTGTTGACTGAGGCCAGATTTCTACGTTTTCCATATTCATTAATTCATTAATTCATTCATTCTCTGTAACCGCTCACCAGTTCAGGGTCGTGGTGAGTCCGGAGCCTACCCGGAATCACTCTGCACAAGGCAGGAACACACCCTGGAGGGTGTGCCAGTCCTTAGCTATAGTCCTTGTATCTAAAGGCCATCAAATGCTCACAGAAATGTTCCAACATCTTGTGTAAAACCCAACCAGAAGTGTGGAGGGTTTACTGCAACACATGACAACAAGCTCTCAATAAATACCCTGTCAGTAGAATGTCTGTAGAAATGTTGGTGTACACAGATTTTTGAAGATATAATGTATGATTTGAATGTGTAATATATGTAATATACGATCACAGTAATACAGAGTTAATGAAGAAGGCAGGTTTGCTTTGATGGGTTGGCTTGCATTGTCCAGAGACATGGGGGAGGACTAAGGATAGAGTTTAGCTTTAGTATTTGTGTTTTGATGCGTGAGGCTGTGTGTGTGGACCCTGACCAACTGATGTGCATTACATACACTAGCTTGCAAGCACATGTTGTGTGTGTGTGTGTGTGTGGACACTTACCCGGCGCATCATTAGCTGTCACATAAAGCTGCATAAATGCATAATGCACACAATGCACAAGCTTTATTTGCACACACACACGTGCATGCACACACACTAACCCACACACCTAATGTACTACAAACACATGTATGTACTCAGCAACTTCCAACGCTTCAGGCACTGCTCTGTTTCCACGCACTGTGTGTGCTTCTTGTTGAAAGAAGGATTAATGATAATTAGCTTCAGCCTACTTTTGATTCTGTTAAAGAGAGCAGAGTGTACACAGCTTCATCCCTCTTCATCCTTCCCACAGGTTTTGACAGCACTAACTGTGTAACAATTCTTTCCCCTTTTCTGTGTTGTTTTAGTGTTAGAATCACCATTGTCATGAATGTACTTCATTTAAAAGTAAATATATAGATTAATACATACCAGTGAATCTACAATGATCATTTAAGAAGTTCATGATCATAATTATTTTTCTCATAGGAATTAATACGCACACTGATGCGTCCACATTTAAAATGAAAATATATTAATTCTTTCGTCTATTCATTCATTTTCTGTAAAAGATAAATCCTGTCCAGTGTCACGGTAGTTGTGATGACACTGTGATGTAATATAATGTATATGTACAAATGTTATCAGCTGAATGAGAAAATGTAATACCTCACTTTGTTAGTATATTATAGTGCAGATTAATACGGTAAAAAAGTAGCAATATTATTGCAAAGTAGTATTCTTTATCGTTGTAGTACATTTCACTACACTTGCAAAAAGCTGATTAAGTGGCCAGGGTCAGTGGGGTACACCCATGTTTTCTGCTTACAGAAGCACAATCTTCTCATTTTCACCTGCAGGTCACCTTTGTGCCGGCTCAGCAGCCCCTTGCTCCAGTGACCCGCTAACACACCAATACATGACCACCCTCAAGCCTATTTTTCATTCAACAGTATAAAATAGGTTTGGTACTCAATTAGCAGAGTGGGGTACGTTTTATGATCCTTTTAATGGAGGAAATTTCGTGCCTGTGTGCTGTCATTTTGGGTCAGTGATGTGTTGAATAATTATAAATCCTGATGCTGAAGACAGTGATTACATTTCACACATGCTTTATATACAAGGAGTCCATAACACTGTTTGCTTTACCTCTCCCTGTTTTGCAAAGGTTTCTTTCTCTGAGGGAGTTTTTCCTTTCCATTATTATCTTTGGCTTTCTCACTTGGGGCTACGACCCAGATTTCAATAAATGTGCTTTGTGATAGCAGCAGTTGTAAAAAGTACTACACATAAGATGATAGAGAAGAGGGAGAAGGATGCTGAGGAGTAAGAGGGAGGGTAAAAGGAAGCT
>NW_027101042.1:0-53000 GCF_029633855.1 Hoplias malabaricus
AACCGCACTCAGTATTCAAGACTGTCAAAGAACAACTTGTTTTCAGCAAACTGCATCTTTGCTTTTACAACCCGTTATGAAGCATAAAAACACTTTCGGGCTCGCTTGCAATGAAAGGCAGAAAGAGTTTTATTAGCTGAACTGCGCTCCATAAGAAAGACTGTCAGAGCACAGCTTGCTTTCAGCAGACTGCGTATTTGTTTATACTAACAATTGGAACACAGAAAAACACTTTCTGGCGTGTTTGCAATGAGCACCAGAAAGACAGTTTTATTAACTGAACCGCACTCAGTATTCAAGACTGTCAAAGAACAACTTGTTTTCAGCAAACTGCATCTTTGCTTTTACAACCCGTTATGAAGCATAAAAACACTTTCGGGCTCGCTTGCAATGAAAGGCAGAAAGAGTTTTATTAGCTGAACTGCACTCCATAAGAAAGACTCTCAGAGCACAGCTTGCTTTCAGCAGACTGCATATTTGTTTATACTAACAAGTAGAACACAGAAAAACACTTTCTGGTTTGTTTGCAATGAGCACCAGAAAGACAGTTTTATTAACTGAACCGCACTCAGTATTCAAGACTGTCAAAGAACAACTTGTTTTCAGCAAACTGCATCTTTGCTTTTACAACCCGTTATGAAGCATAAAAACACTTTCGGGCTCGCTTGCAATGAAAGGCAGAAAGAGTTTTATTAGCTGAATTGCACTCCATAAGAAAGACTCTCAGAGCACAGCTTGCTTTCAGCAGACTGCATATTTGTTTATACTAACAAGTAGAACACAGAAAAACACTTTCTGGCTTGTTTGCAATGAGCACCAGAAAGACAGTTTTATTAACTGAACCGCACTCAGTATTCAAGACTGTCAAAGAACAACTTGTTTTCAGCAAACTGCATCTTTGCTTTTACAACCCGTTATGAAGCATAAAAACACTTTCGGGCTCGCTTGCAATGAAAGGCAGAAAGAGTTTTATTAGCTGAACTGCGCTCCATAAGAAAGACTGTCAGAGCACAGCTTGCTTTCAGCAGACTGCGTATTTGTTTATACTAACAATTGGAACACAGAAAAACACTTTCTGGCGTGTTTGCAATGAGCACCAGAAAGACAGTTTTATTAACTCAACTGCACTCAGTATTCAAGACTGTCAAAGATAAACTTGTTTTCAGCAAACTGCATCTTTGCTTTTACAACCCGTTATGAAGCATAAAAACACTTTCGGGCTCGCTTGCAATGAAAGGCAGAAAGAGTTTTATTAGCTGAACTGCGCTCCATAAGAAAGACTGTCAGAGCACAGCTTGCTTTCAGCAGACTGCGTATTTGTTTATACTAGCAATTGGAACACAGAAAAACACTTTCTGGCGTGTTTGCAATGAGCACCAGAAAGACAGTTTTATTAACTGAACCGCACTCAGTATTCAAGACTGTCAAAGAACAACTTGTTTTCAGCAAACTGCATCTTTGCTTTTACAACCCGTTATGAAGCATAAAAACACTTTCGGGCTCGCTTGCAATGAAAGGCAGAAAGAGTTTTATTAGCTGAACTGCACTCCATAAGAAAGACTCTCAGAGCACAGCTTGCTTTCAGCAGACTGCATATTTGTTTATACTAACAAGTAGAACACAGAAAAACACTTTCTGGTTTGTTTGCAATGAGCACCAGAAAGACAGTTTTATTAACTGAACCGCACTCAGTATTCAAGACTGTCAAAGAACAACTTGTTTTCAGCAAACTGCATCTTTGCTTTTACAACCCGTTATGAAGCATAAAAACACTTTCGGGCTCGCTTGCAATGAAAGGCAGAAAGAGTTTTATTAGCTGAACTGCGCTCCATAAGAAAGACTGTCAGAGCACAGCTTGCTTTCAGCAGACTGCATATTTGTTTATACTAACAAGTAGAACACAGAAAAACACTTTCTGGTTTGTTTGCAATGAGCACCAGAAAGACAGTTTTATTAACTGAACTGCACTCAGTATTCAAGACTGTCAAAGAACAACTTGTTTTCAGCAAACTGCATCTTTGCTTTTACAACCCGTTATGAAGCATAAAAACACTTTCGGGCTCGCTTGCAATGAAAGGCAGAAAGAGTTTTATTAGCTGAACTGCACTCCATAAGAAAGACTCTCAGAGCACAGCTTGCTTTCAGCAGACTGCATATTTGTTTATACTAACAAGTAGAACACAGAAAAACACTTTCTGGTTTGTTTGCAATGAGCACCAGAAAGACAGTTTTATTAACTGAACCGCACTCAGTATTCAAGACTGTCAAAGAACAACTTGTTTTCAGCAAACTGCATCTTTGCTTTTACAACCCGTTATGAAGCATAAAAACACTTTCGGGCTCGCTTGCAATGAAAGGCAGAAAGAGTTTTATTAGCTGAACTGCGCTCCATAAGAAAGACTGTCAGAGCACAGCTTGCTTTCAGCAGACTGCGTATTTGTTTATACTAGCAATTGGAACACAGAAAAACACTTTCTGGTTTGATTGCAATGAGCACCAGAAAGACAGTTTTATTAACTCAACTGCACTCAGTATTCAAGACTGTCAAAGATAAACTTGTTTTCAGCAAACTGCATCTTTGCTTTTACAACCCGTTATGAAGCATAAAAACACTTTCGGGCTCGCTTGCAATGAAAGGCAGAAAGAGTTTTATTAGCTGAACTGCACTCCATAAGAAAGACTCTCAGAGCACAGCTTGCTTTCAGCAGACTGCATATTTGTTTATACTAACAAGTAGAACACAGAAAAACACTTTCTGGTTTGTTTGCAATGAGCACCAGAAAGACAGTTTTATTAACTGAACCGCACTCAGTATTCAAGACTGTCAAAGAACAACTTGTTTTCAGCAAACTGCATCTTTGCTTTTACAACCCGTTATGAAGCATAAAAACACTTTTGGGCTCGCTTGCAATGAAAGGCAGAAAGAGTTTTATTAGCTGAACTGCACTCCATAAGAAAGACTCTCAGAGCACAGCTTGCTTTCAGCAGACTGCATATTTGTTTATACTAACAAGTAGAACACAGAAAAACACTTTCTGGTTTGTTTGCAATGAGCACCAGAAAGACAGTTTTATTAACTGAACCGCACTCAGTATTCAAGACTGTCAAAGAACAACTTGTTTTCAGCAAACTGCATCTTTGCTTTTACAACCCGTTATGAAGCATAAAAACACTTTCGGGCTCGCTTGCAATGAAAGGCAGAAAGAGTTTTATTAGCTGAACTGCGCTCCATAAGAAAGACTGTCAGAGCACAGCTTGCTTTCAGCAGACTGCGTATTTGTTTATACTAACAATTGGAACACAGAAAAACACTTTCTGGCGTGTTTGCAATGAGCACCAGAAAGACAGTTTTATTAACTGAACCGCACTCAGTATTCAAGACTGTCAAAGAACAACTTGTTTTCAGCAAACTGCATCTTTGCTTTTACAACCCGTTATGAAGCATAAAAACACTTTCGGGCTCGCTTGCAATGAAAGGCAGAAAGAGTTTTATTAGCTGAACTGCGCTCCATAAGAAAGACTGTCAGAGCACAGCTTGCTTTCAGCAGACTGCGTATTTGTTTATACTAGCAATTGGAACACAGAAAAACACTTTCTGGCGTGTTTGCAATGAGCACCAGAAAGACAGTTTTATTAACTGAACCGCACTCAGTATTCAAAACTGTCAAAGAACAACTTGTTTTCAGCAAACTGCATCTTTGCTTTTACAACCCGTTATGAAGCATAAAAACACTTTCGGGCTCGCTTGCAATGAAAGGCAGAAAGAATTTTATTAGCTGAACTGCACTCCATAAGAAAGACTCTCAGAGCACAGCTTGCTTTCAGCAGACTGCATATTTGTTTATACTAACAATTAGAACACAGAAAAACACTTTCTGGTTTGTTTGCAATGAGCACCAGAAAGACAGTTTTATTAACTCAACTGCACTCAGTATTCACGACTGTCAAAGATAAACTTGTTTTCAGCAAACTGCATCTTTGCTTTTACAACCCGTTATGAAGCATAAAAACACTTTTGGGCTCGCTTGCAATGAAAGGCAGAAAGAGTTTTATTAGCTGAACTGCGCTCCATAAGAAAGACTGTCAGAGCACAGCTTGCTTTCAGCAGACTGCGTATTTGTTTATACTAACAATTGGAACACAGAAAAACACTTTCTGGCGTGTTTGCAATGAGCACCAGAAAGACAGTTTTATTAACTGAACCGCACTCAGTATTCAAGACTGTCAAAGAACAACTTGTTTTCAGCAAACTGCATCTTTGCTTTTACAACCCGTTATGAAGCATAAAAACACTTTCGGGCTCGCTTGCAATGAAAGGCAGAAAGAGTTTTATTAGCTGAACTGCGCTCCATAAGAAAGACTGTCAGAGCACAGCTTGCTTTCAGCAGACTGCGTATTTGTTTATACTAGCAATTGGAACACAGAAAAACACTTTCTGGTTTGATTGCAATGACCACCAGAAAGACAGTTTTATTAACTCAACTGCACTCAGTATTCAAGACTGTCAAAGATAAACTTGTTTTCAGCAAACTGCATCTTTGCTTTTACAACCCGTTATGAAGCATAAAAACACTTTCGGGCTCGCTTGCAATGAAAGGCAGAAAGAGTTTTATTAGCTGAACTGCGCTCCATAAGAAAGACTGTCAGAGCACAGCTTGCTTTCAGCAGACTGCGTATTTGTTTATACTAGCAATTGGAACACAGAAAAACACTTTCTGGTTTGATTGCAATGAGCACCAGAAAGACAGTTTTATTAACTCAACTGCACTCAGTATTCAAGACTGTCAAAGATAAACTTGTTTTCAGCAAACTGCATCTTTGCTTTTACAACCCGTTATGAAGCATAAAAACACTTTCGGGCTCGCTTGCAATGAAAGGCAGAAAGAGTTTTATTAGCTGAACTGCGCTCCATAAGAAAGACTGTCAGAGCACAGCTTGCTTTCAGCAGACTGCGTATTTGTTTATACTAGCAATTGGAACACAGAAAAACACTTTCTGGTTTGATTGCAATGAGCACCAGAAAGACAGTTTTATTAACTCAACTGCACTCAGTATTCAAGACTGTCAAAGATAAACTTGTTTTCAGCAAACTGCATCTTTGCTTTTACAACCCGTTATGAAGCATAAAAACACTTTCGGGCTCGCTTGCAATGAAAGGCAGAAAGAGTTTTATTAGCTGAACTGCGCTCCATAAGAAAGACTGTCAGAGCACAGCTTGCTTTCAGCAGACTGAGTATTTGTTTATACTAACAATTGGAACACAGAAAAACACTTTCTGGCGTGTTTGCAATGAGCACCAGAAAGACAGTTTTATTAACTGAACCGCACTCAGTATTCAAGACTGTCAAAGAACAACTTGTTTTCAGCAAACTGCATCTTTGCTTTTACAACCCGTTATGAAGCATAAAAACACTTTCGGGCTCGCTTGCAATGAAAGGCAGAAAGAGTTTTATTAGCTGAACTGCACTCCATAAGAAAGACTCTCAGAGCACAGCTTGCTTTCAGCAGACTGCATATTTGTTTATACTAACAAGAAGAACACAGAAAAACACTTTCTGGTTTGTTTGCAATGAGCACCAGAAAGACAGTTTTATTAACTGAACCGCACTCAGTATTCAAGACTGTCAAAGAACAACTTGTTTTCAGCAAACTGCATCTTTGCTTTTACAACCCGTTATGAAGCATAAAAACACTTTCGGGCTCGCTTGCAATGAAAGGCAGAAAGAGTTTTATTAGCTGAACTGCGCTCCATAAGAAAGACTGTCAGAGCACAGCTTGCTTTCAGCAGACTGCGTATTTGTTTATACTAGCAATTGGAACACAGAAAAACACTTTCTGGTTTGATTGCAATGAGCACCAGAAAGACAGTTTTATTAACTGAACCGCACTCAGTATTCAAGACTGTCAAAGAACAACTTGTTTTCAGCAAACTGCATCTTTGCTTTTACAACCCGTTATGAAGCATAAAAACACTTTCGGGCTCGCTTGCAATGAAAGACAGAAAGAGTTTTATTAGCTGAACTGCGCTCCATAAGAAAGACTGTCAGAGCACAGCTTGCTTTCAGCAGACTGCGTATTTGTTTATACTAGCAATTGGAACACAGAAAAACACTTTCTGGCGTTTTTGCAATGAGCACCAGAAAGACAGTTTTATTAACTGAACCGCACTCAGTATTCAAGACTGTCAAAGAACAACTTGTTTTCAGCAAACTGCATCTTTGCTTTTACAACCCGTTATGAAGCATAAAAACACTTTCGGGCTCGCTTGCAATGAAAGGCAGAAAGAGTTTTATTAGCTGAACTGCACTCCATAAGAAAGACTCTCAGAGCACAGCTTGCTTTCAGCAGACTGCATATTTGTTTATACTAACAATTAGAACACAGAAAAACACTTTCTGGTTTGTTTGCAATGAGCACCAGAAAGACAGTTTTATTAACTCAACTGCACTCAGTATTCAAGACTGTCAAAGAACAACTTGTTTTCAGCAAACTGCATCTTTGCTTTTACAACCCGTTATGAAGCATAAAAACACTTTCGGGCTCGCTTGCAATGAAAGGCAGAAAGAGTTTTATTAGCTGAACTGCGCTCCATAAGAAAGACTGTCAGAGCACAGCTTGCTTTCAGCAGACTGCGTATTTGTTTATACTAGCAATTGGAACACAGAAAAACACTTTCTGGTTTGATTGCAATGAGCACCAGAAAGACAGTTTTATTAACTGAACCGCACTCAGTATTCAAGACTGTCAAAGAACAACTTGTTTTCAGCAAACTGCATCTTTGCTTTTACAACCCGTTATGAAGCATAAAAACACTTTCGGGCTCGCTTGCAATGAAAGGCAGAAAGAGTTTTATTAGCTGAACTGCGCTCCATAAGAAAGACTGTCAGAGCACAGCTTGCTTTCAGCAGACTGCGTATTTGTTTATACTAGCAATTGGAACACAGAAAAACACTTTCTGGCGTGTTTGCAATGAGCACCAGAAAGACAGTTTTATTAACTGAACCGCACTCAGTATTCAAGACTGTCAAAGAACAACTTGTTTTCAGCAAACTGCATCTTTGCTTTTACAACCCGTTATGAAGCATAAAAACACTTTCGGGCTCGCTTGCAATGAAAGGCAGAAAGAGTTTTATTAGCTGAACTGCACTCCATAAGAAAGACTCTCAGAGCACAGCTTGCTTTCAGCAGACTGCATATTTGTTTATACTAACAATTAGAACACAGAAAAACACTTTCTGGTTTGTTTGCAATGAGCACCAGAAAGACAGTTTTATTAACTCAACTGCACTCAGTATTCAAGACTGTCAAAGAACAACTTGTTTTCAGCAAACTGCATCTTTGCTTTTACAACCCGTTATGAAGCATAAAAACACTTTCGGGCTCGCTTGCAATGAAAGGCAGAAAGAGTTTTATTAGCTGAACTGCGCTCCATAAGAAAGACTGTCAGAGCACAGCTTGCTTTCAGCAGACTGCGTATTTGTTTATACTAGCAATTGGAACACAGAAAAACACTTTCTGGTTTGATTGCAATGAGCACCAGAAAGACAGTTTTATTAACTGAACCGCACTCAGTATTCAAGACTGTCAAAGAACAACTTGTTTTCAGCAAACTGCATCTTTGCTTTTACAACCCGTTATGAAGCATAAAAACACTTTCGGGCTCGCTTGCAATGAAAGGCAGAAAGAGTTTTATTAGCTGAACTGCGCTCCATAAGAAAGACTGTCAGAGCACAGCTTGCTTTCAGCAGACTGCGTATTTGTTTATACTAGCAATTGGAACACAGAAAAACACTTTCTGGTTTGATTGCAATGACCACCAGAAAGACAGTTTTATTAACTCAACTGCACTCAGTATTCAAGACTGTCAAAGATAAACTTGTTTTCAGCAAACTGCATCTTTGCTTTTACAACCCGTTATGAAGCATAAAAACACTTTCGGGCTCGCTTGCAATGAAAGGCAGAAAGAGTTTTATTAGCTGAACTGCGCTCCATAAGAAAGACTGTCAGAGCACAGCTTGCTTTCAGCAGACTGCGTATTTGTTTATACTAGCAATTGGAACACAGAAAAACACTTTCTGGTTTGATTGCAATGAGCACCAGAAAGACAGTTTTATTAACTCAACTGCACTCAGTATTCAAGACTGTCAAAGATAAACTTGTTTTCAGCAAACTGCATCTTTGCTTTTACAACCCGTTATGAAGCATAAAAACACTTTCGGGCTCGCTTGCAATGAAAGGCAGAAAGAGTTTTATTAGCTGAACTGCGCTCCATAAGAAAGACTGTCAGAGCACAGCTTGCTTTCAGCAGACTGCGTATTTGTTTATACTAGCAATTGGAACACAGAAAAACACTTTCTGGTTTGATTGCAATGAGCACCAGAAAGACAGTTTTATTAACTCAACTGCACTCAGTATTCAAGACTGTCAAAGATAAACTTGTTTTCAGCAAACTGCATCTTTGCTTTTACAACCCGTTATGAAGCATAAAAACACTTTCGGGCTCGCTTGCAATGAAAGGCAGAAAGAGTTTTATTAGCTGAACTGCGCTCCATAAGAAAGACTGTCAGAGCACAGCTTGCTTTCAGCAGACTGCGTATTTGTTTATACTAACAATTGGAACACAGAAAAACACTTTCTGGCGTGTTTGCAATGAGCACCAGAAAGACAGTTTTATTAACTGAACCGCACTCAGTATTCAAGACTGTCAAAGAACAACTTGTTTTCAGCAAACTGCATCTTTGCTTTTACAACCCGTTATGAAGCATAAAAACACTTTCGGGCTCGCTTGCAATGAAAGGCAGAAAGAGTTTTATTAGCTGAACTGCACTCCATAAGAAAGACTCTCAGAGCACAGCTTGCTTTCAGCAGACTGCATATTTGTTTATACTAACAAGAAGAACACAGAAAAACACTTTCTGGTTTGTTTGCAATGAGCACCAGAAAGACAGTTTTATTAACTGAACCGCACTCAGTATTCAAGACTGTCAAAGAACAACTTGTTTTCAGCAAACTGCATCTTTGCTTTTACAACCCGTTATGAAGCATAAAAACACTTTCGGGCTCGCTTGCAATGAAAGGCAGAAAGAGTTTTATTAGCTGAACTGCGCTCCATAAGAAAGACTGTCAGAGCACAGCTTGCTTTCAGCAGACTGCGTATTTGTTTATACTAGCAATTGGAACACAGAAAAACACTTTCTGGTTTGATTGCAATGAGCACCAGAAAGACAGTTTTATTAACTGAACCGCACTCAGTATTCAAGACTGTCAAAGAACAACTTGTTTTCAGCAAACTGCATCTTTGCTTTTACAACCCGTTATGAAGCATAAAAACACTTTCGGGCTCGCTTGCAATGAAAGACAGAAAGAGTTTTATTAGCTGAACTGCGCTCCATAAGAAAGACTGTCAGAGCACAGCTTGCTTTCAGCAGACTGCGTATTTGTTTATACTAGCAATTGGAACACAGAAAAACACTTTCTGGCGTTTTTGCAATGAGCACCAGAAAGACAGTTTTATTAACTGAACCGCACTCAGTATTCAAGACTGTCAAAGAACAACTTGTTTTCAGCAAACTGCATCTTTGCTTTTACAACCCGTTATGAAGCATAAAAACACTTTCGGGCTCGCTTGCAATGAAAGGCAGAAAGAGTTTTATTAGCTGAACTGCACTCCATAAGAAAGACTCTCAGAGCACAGCTTGCTTTCAGCAGACTGCATATTTGTTTATACTAACAATTAGAACACAGAAAAACACTTTCTGGTTTGTTTGCAATGAGCACCAGAAAGACAGTTTTATTAACTCAACTGCACTCAGTATTCAAGACTGTCAAAGAACAACTTGTTTTCAGCAAACTGCATCTTTGCTTTTACAACCCGTTATGAAGCATAAAAACACTTTCGGGCTCGCTTGCAATGAAAGGCAGAAAGAGTTTTATTAGCTGAACTGCGCTCCATAAGAAAGACTGTCAGAGCACAGCTTGCTTTCAGCAGACTGCGTATTTGTTTATACTAGCAATTGGAACACAGAAAAACACTTTCTGGTTTGATTGCAATGAGCACCAGAAAGACAGTTTTATTAACTGAACCGCACTCAGTATTCAAGACTGTCAAAGAACAACTTGTTTTCAGCAAACTGCATCTTTGCTTTTACAACCCGTTATGAAGCATAAAAACACTTTCGGGCTCGCTTGCAATGAAAGGCAGAAAGAGTTTTATTAGCTGAACTGCGCTCCATAAGAAAGACTGTCAGAGCACAGCTTGCTTTCAGCAGACTGCGTATTTGTTTATACTAGCAATTGGAACACAGAAAAACACTTTCTGGCGTGTTTGCAATGAGCACCAGAAAGACAGTTTTATTAACTGAACCGCACTCAGTATTCAAGACTGTCAAAGAACAACTTGTTTTCAGCAAACTGCATCTTTGCTTTTACAACCCGTTATGAAGCATAAAAACACTTTCGGGCTCGCTTGCAATGAAAGGCAGAAAGAGTTTTATTAGCTGAACTGCACTCCATAAGAAAGACTCTCAGAGCACAGCTTGCTTTCAGCAGACTGCATATTTGTTTATACTAACAATTAGAACACAGAAAAACACTTTCTGGTTTGTTTGCAATGAGCACCAGAAAGACAGTTTTATTAACTCAACTGCACTCAGTATTCAAGACTGTCAAAGAACAACTTGTTTTCAGCAAACTGCATCTTTGCTTTTACAACCCGTTATGAAGCATAAAAACACTTTCGGGCTCGCTTGCAATGAAAGGCAGAAAGAGTTTTATTAGCTGAACTGCACTCCATAAGAAAGACTCTCAGAGCACAGCTTGCTTTCAGCAGACTGCATATTTGTTTATACTAACAATTAGAACACAGAAAAACACTTTCTGGTTTGTTTGCAATGAGCACCAGAAAGACAGTTTTATTAACTCAACTGCACTCAGTATTCAAGACTGTCAAAGAACAACTTGTTTTCAGCAAACTGCATCTTTGCTTTTACAACCCGTTATGAAGCATAAAAACACTTTCGGGCTCGCTTGCAATGAAAGGCAGAAAGAGTTTTATTAGCTGAACTGCGCTCCATAAGAAAGACTGTCAGAGCACAGCTTGCTTTCAGCAGACTGCGTATTTGTTTATACTAGCAATTGGAACACAGAAAAACACTTTCTGGTTTGATTGCAATGAGCACCAGAAAGACAGTTTTATTAACTGAACCGCACTCAGTATTCAAGACTGTCAAAGAACAACTTGTTTTCAGCAAACTGCATCTTTGCTTTTACAACCCGTTATGAAGCATAAAAACACTTTCGGGCTCGCTTGCAATGAAAGGCAGAAAGAGTTTTATTAGCTGAACTGCGCTCCATAAGAAAGACTGTCAGAGCACAGCTTGCTTTCAGCAGACTGCGTATTTGTTTATACTAGCAATTGGAACACAGAAAAACACTTTCTGGTTTGATTGCAATGACCACCAGAAAGACAGTTTTATTAACTCAACTGCACTCAGTATTCAAGACTGTCAAAGATAAACTTGTTTTCAGCAAACTGCATCTTTGCTTTTACAACCCGTTATGAAGCATAAAAACACTTTCGGGCTCGCTTGCAATGAAAGGCAGAAAGAGTTTTATTAGCTGAACTGCGCTCCATAAGAAAGACTGTCAGAGCACAGCTTGCTTTCAGCAGACTGCGTATTTGTTTATACTAGCAATTGGAACACAGAAAAACACTTTCTGGTTTGATTGCAATGAGCACCAGAAAGACAGTTTTATTAACTCAACTGCACTCAGTATTCAAGACTGTCAAAGATAAACTTGTTTTCAGCAAACTGCATCTTTGCTTTTACAACCCGTTATGAAGCATAAAAACACTTTCGGGCTCGCTTGCAATGAAAGGCAGAAAGAGTTTTATTAGCTGAACTGCGCTCCATAAGAAAGACTGTCAGAGCACAGCTTGCTTTCAGCAGACTGCGTATTTGTTTATACTAGCAATTGGAACACAGAAAAACACTTTCTGGTTTGATTGCAATGAGCACCAGAAAGACAGTTTTATTAACTCAACTGCACTCAGTATTCAAGACTGTCAAAGATAAACTTGTTTTCAGCAAACTGCATCTTTGCTTTTACAACCCGTTATGAAGCATAAAAACACTTTCGGGCTCGCTTGCAATGAAAGGCAGAAAGAGTTTTATTAGCTGAACTGCGCTCCATAAGAAAGACTGTCAGAGCACAGCTTGCTTTCAGCAGACTGCGTATTTGTTTATACTAACAATTGGAACACAGAAAAACACTTTCTGGCGTGTTTGCAATGAGCACCAGAAAGACAGTTTTATTAACTGAACCGCACTCAGTATTCAAGACTGTCAAAGAACAACTTGTTTTCAGCAAACTGCATCTTTGCTTTTACAACCCGTTATGAAGCATAAAAACACTTTCGGGCTCGCTTGCAATGAAAGGCAGAAAGAGTTTTATTAGCTGAACTGCACTCCATAAGAAAGACTCTCAGAGCACAGCTTGCTTTCAGCAGACTGCATATTTGTTTATACTAACAAGAAGAACACAGAAAAACACTTTCTGGTTTGTTTGCAATGAGCACCAGAAAGACAGTTTTATTAACTGAACCGCACTCAGTATTCAAGACTGTCAAAGAACAACTTGTTTTCAGCAAACTGCATCTTTGCTTTTACAACCCGTTATGAAGCATAAAAACACTTTCGGGCTCGCTTGCAATGAAAGGCAGAAAGAGTTTTATTAGCTGAACTGCGCTCCATAAGAAAGACTGTCAGAGCACAGCTTGCTTTCAGCAGACTGCGTATTTGTTTATACTAGCAATTGGAACACAGAAAAACACTTTCTGGTTTGATTGCAATGAGCACCAGAAAGACAGTTTTATTAACTGAACCGCACTCAGTATTCAAGACTGTCAAAGAACAACTTGTTTTCAGCAAACTGCATCTTTGCTTTTACAACCCGTTATGAAGCATAAAAACACTTTCGGGCTCGCTTGCAATGAAAGACAGAAAGAGTTTTATTAGCTGAACTGCGCTCCATAAGAAAGACTGTCAGAGCACAGCTTGCTTTCAGCAGACTGCGTATTTGTTTATACTAGCAATTGGAACACAGAAAAACACTTTCTGGCGTTTTTGCAATGAGCACCAGAAAGACAGTTTTATTAACTGAACCGCACTCAGTATTCAAGACTGTCAAAGAACAACTTGTTTTCAGCAAACTGCATCTTTGCTTTTACAACCCGTTATGAAGCATAAAAACACTTTCGGGCTCGCTTGCAATGAAAGGCAGAAAGAGTTTTATTAGCTGAACTGCACTCCATAAGAAAGACTCTCAGAGCACAGCTTGCTTTCAGCAGACTGCATATTTGTTTATACTAACAATTAGAACACAGAAAAACACTTTCTGGTTTGTTTGCAATGAGCACCAGAAAGACAGTTTTATTAACTCAACTGCACTCAGTATTCAAGACTGTCAAAGAACAACTTGTTTTCAGCAAACTGCATCTTTGCTTTTACAACCCGTTATGAAGCATAAAAACACTTTCGGGCTCGCTTGCAATGAAAGGCAGAAAGAGTTTTATTAGCTGAACTGCGCTCCATAAGAAAGACTGTCAGAGCACAGCTTGCTTTCAGCAGACTGCGTATTTGTTTATACTAGCAATTGGAACACAGAAAAACACTTTCTGGTTTGATTGCAATGAGCACCAGAAAGACAGTTTTATTAACTGAACCGCACTCAGTATTCAAGACTGTCAAAGAACAACTTGTTTTCAGCAAACTGCATCTTTGCTTTTACAACCCGTTATGAAGCATAAAAACACTTTCGGGCTCGCTTGCAATGAAAGGCAGAAAGAGTTTTATTAGCTGAACTGCGCTCCATAAGAAAGACTGTCAGAGCACAGCTTGCTTTCAGCAGACTGCGTATTTGTTTATACTAGCAATTGGAACACAGAAAAACACTTTCTGGCGTGTTTGCAATGAGCACCAGAAAGACAGTTTTATTAACTGAACCGCACTCAGTATTCAAGACTGTCAAAGAACAACTTGTTTTCAGCAAACTGCATCTTTGCTTTTACAACCCGTTATGAAGCATAAAAACACTTTCGGGCTCGCTTGCAATGAAAGGCAGAAAGAGTTTTATTAGCTGAACTGCACTCCATAAGAAAGACTCTCAGAGCACAGCTTGCTTTCAGCAGACTGCATATTTGTTTATACTAACAATTAGAACACAGAAAAACACTTTCTGGTTTGTTTGCAATGAGCACCAGAAAGACAGTTTTATTAACTCAACTGCACTCAGTATTCAAGACTGTCAAAGAACAACTTGTTTTCAGCAAACTGCATCTTTGCTTTTACAACCCGTTATGAAGCATAAAAACACTTTCGGGCTCGCTTGCAATGAAAGGCAGAAAGAGTTTTATTAGCTGAACTGCGCTCCATAAGAAAGACTGTCAGAGCACAGCTTGCTTTCAGCAGACTGCGTATTTGTTTATACTAGCAATTGGAACACAGAAAAACACTTTCTGGTTTGATTGCAATGAGCACCAGAAAGACAGTTTTATTAACTGAACCGCACTCAGTATTCAAGACTGTCAAAGAACAACTTGTTTTCAGCAAACTGCATCTTTGCTTTTACAACCCGTTATGAAGCATAAAAACACTATCGGGCTCGCTTGCAATGAAAGGCAGAAAGAGTTTTATTAGCTGAACTGCGCTCCATAAGAAAGACTGTCAGAGCACAGCTTGCTTTCAGCAGACTGCGTATTTGTTTATACTAGCAATTGGAACACAGAAAAACACTTTCTGGCGTGTTTGCAATGAGCACCAGAAAGACAGTTTTATTAACTGAACCGCACTCAGTATTCAAGACTGTCAAAGAACAACTTGTTTTCAGCAAACTGCATCTTTGCTTTTACAACCCGTTATGAAGCATAAAAACACTTTCGGGCTCGCTTGCAATGAAAGGCAGAAAGAGTTTTATTAGCTGAACTGCACTCCATAAGAAAGACTCTCAGAGCACAGCTTGCTTTCAGCAGACTGCATATTTGTTTATACTAACAATTAGAACACAGAAAAACACTTTCTGGTTTGTTTGCAATGAGCACCAGAAAGACAGTTTTATTAACTCAACTGCACTCAGTATTCAAGACTGTCAAAGAACAACTTGTTTTCAGCAAACTGCATCTTTGCTTTTACAACCCGTTATGAAGCATAAAAACACTTTCGGGCTCGCTTGCAATGAAAGGCAGAAAGAGTTTTATTAGCTGAACTGCGCTCCATAAGAAAGACTGTCAGAGCACAGCTTGCTTTCAGCAGACTGCGTATTTGTTTATACTAACAATTGGAACACAGAAAAACACTTTCTGGCGTGTTTGCAATGAGCACCAGAAAGACAGTTTTATTAACTGAACCGCACTCAGTATTCAAGACTGTCAAAGAACAACTTGTTTTCAGCAAACTGCATCTTTGCTTTTACAACCCGTTATGAAGCATAAAAACACTTTCGGGCTCGCTTGCAATGAAAGGCAGAAAGAGTTTTATTAGCTGAACTGCGCTCCATAAGAAAGACTGTCAGAGCACAGCTTGCTTTCAGCAGACTGCGTATTTGTTTATACTAACAATTGGAACACAGAAAAACACTTTCTGGCGTGTTTGCAATGAGCACCAGAAAGACAGTTTTATTAACTGAACCGCACTCAGTATTCAAGACTGTCAAAGAACAACTTGTTTTCAGCAAACTGCATCTTTGCTTTTACAACCCGTTATGAAGCATAAA
Organism: Hoplias malabaricus; assembly: GCF_029633855.1. NCBI lineage: Eukaryota > Metazoa > Chordata > Actinopteri > Characiformes > Erythrinidae > Hoplias > Hoplias malabaricus. The sequence continues at coordinate 15,769 of NW_027101042.1, forward strand.
AACACTTTCGGGCTCGCTTGCAATGAAAGGCAGAAAGAGTTTTATTAGCTGAACTGCGCTCCATAAGAAAGACTGTCAGAGCACAGCTTGCTTTCAGCAGACTGCATATTTGTTTATACTAACAAGTAGAACACAGAAAAACACTTTCTGGTTTGTTTGCAATGAGCACCAGAAAGACAGTTTTATTAACTGAACCGCACTCAGTATTCAAGACTGTCAAAGAACAACTTGTTTTCAGCAAACTGCATCTTTGCTTTTACAACCCGTTATGAAGCATAAAAACACTTTCGGGCTCGCTTGCAATGAAAGGCATAAAGAGTTTTATTAGCTGAACTGCGCTCCATAAGAAAGACTGTCAGAGCACAGCTTGCTTTCAGCAGACTGCGTATTTGTTTATACTAGCAATTGGAACACAGAAAAACACTTTCTGGCGTGTTTGCAATGAGCACCAGAAAGACAGTTTTATTAACTGAACCGCACTCAGTATTCAAGACTGTCAAAGATAAACTTGTTTTCAGCAAACTGCATCTTTGCTTTTACAACCCGTTATGAAGCATAAAAACACTTTCGGGCTCGCTTGCAATGAAAGGCAGAAAGAATTTTATTAGCTGAACTGCACTCCATAAGAAAGACTCTCAGAGCACAGCTTGCTTTCAGCAGACTGCGTATTTGTTTATACTAGCAATTGGAACACAGAAAAACACTTTCTGGCGTGTTTGCAATGAGCACCAGAAAGACAGTTTTATTAACTGAACCGCACTCAGTATTCAAGACTGTCAAAGAACAACTTGTTTTCAGCAAACTGCATCTTTGCTTTTACAACCCGTTATGAAGCATAAAAACACTTTCGGGCTCGCTTGCAATGAAAGGCAGAAAGAGTTTTATTAGCTGAACTGCACTCCATAAGAAAGACTCTCAGAGCACAGCTTGCTTTCAGCAGACTGCATATTTGTTTATACTAACAATTAGAACACAGAAAAACACTTTCTGGTTTGTTTGCAATGAGCACCAGAAAGACAGTTTTATTAACTCAACTGCACTCAGTATTCAAGACTGTCAAAGATAAACTTGTTTTCAGCAAACTGCATCTTTGCTTTTACAACCCGTTATGAAGCATAAAAACACTTTCGGGCTCGCTTGCAATGAAAGGCAGAAAGAGTTTTATTAGCTGAACTGCGCTCCATAAGAAAGACTGTCAGAGCACAGCTTGCTTTCAGCAGACTGCGTATTTGTTTATACTAACAATTGGAACACAGAAAAACACTTTCTGGCGTGTTTGCAATGAGCACCAGAAAGACAGTTTTATTAACTGAACCGCACTCAGTATTCAAGACTGTCAAAGAACAACTTGTTTTCAGCAAACTGCATCTTTGCTTTTACAACCCGTTATGAAGCATAAAAACACTTTCGGGCTCGCTTGCAATGAAAGGCAGAAAGAGTTTTATTAGCTGAACTGCGCTCCATAAGAAAGACTGTCAGAGCACAGCTTGCTTTCAGCAGACTGCGTATTTGTTTATACTAACAATTGGAACACAGAAAAACACTTTCTGGCGTGTTTGCAATGAGCACCAGAAAGACAGTTTTATTAACTGAACCGCACTCAGTATTCAAGACTGTCAAAGAACAACTTGTTTTCAGCAAACTGCATCTTTGCTTTTACAACCCGTTATGAAGCATAAAAACACTTTCGGGCTCGCTTGCAATGAAAGGCAGAAAGAGTTTTATTAGCTGAACTGCGCTCCATAAGAAAGACTCTCAGAGCACAGCTTGCTTTCAGCAGACTGCATATTTGTTTATACTAACAATTAGAACACAGAAAAACACTTTCTGGTTTGTTTGCAATGAGCACCAGAAAGACAGTTTTATTAACTGAACCGCACTCAGTATTCAAGACTGTCAAAGAACAACTTGTTTTCAGCAAACTGCATCTTTGCTTTTACAACCCGTTATGAAGCATAAAAACACTTTCGGGCTCGCTTGCAATGAAAGGCAGAAAGAGTTTTATTAGCTGAACTGCGCTCCATAAGAAAGACTGTCAGAGCACAGCTTGCTTTCAGCAGACTGCGTATTTGTTTATACTAGCAATTGGAACACAGAAAAACACTTTCTGGCGTGTTTGCAATGAGCACCAGAAAGACAGTTTTATTAACTGAACCGCACTCAGTATTCAAGACTGTCAAAGATAAACTTGTTTTCAGCAAACTGCATCTTTGCTTTTACAACCCGTTATGAAGCATAAAAACACTTTCGGGCTCGCTTGCAATGAAAGGCAGAAAGAATTTTATTAGCTGAACTGCACTCCATAAGAAAGACTCTCAGAGCACAGCTTGCTTTCAGCAGACTGCATATTTGTTTATATTAACAATTAGAACACAGAAAAACACTTTCTGGTTTGTTTGCAATGAGCACCAGAAAGACAGTTTTATTAACTCAACTGCACTCAGTATTCACGACTGTCAAAGATAAACTTGTTTTCAGCAAACTGCATCTTTGCTTTTACAACCCGTTATGAAGCATAAAAACACTTTCGGGCTCGCTTGCAATGAAAGGCAGAAAGAGTTTTATTAGCTGAACTGCGCTCCATAAGAAAGACTGTCAGAGCACAGCTTGCTTTCAGCAGACTGCGTATTTGTTTATACTAACAATTGGAACACAGAAAAACACTTTCTGGCGTGTTTGCAATGAGCACCAGAAAGACAGTTTTATTAACTGAACCGCACTCAGTATTCAAGACTGTCAAAGAACAACTTGTTTTCAGCAAACTGCATCTTTGCTTTTACAACCCGTTATGAAGCATAAAAACACTTTCGGGCTCGCTTGCAATGAAAGGCAGAAAGAGTTTTATTAGCTAAACTGCGCTCCATAAGAAAGACTGTCAGAGCACAGCTTGCTTTCAGCAGACTGCGTATTTGTTTATACTAGCAATTGGAACACAGAAAAACACTTTCTGGCGTGTTTGCAATGAGCACCAGAAAGACAGTTTTATTAACTGAACCGCACTCAGTATTCAAGACTGTCAAAGATAAACTTGTTTTCAGCAAACTGCATCTTTGCTTTTACAACCCGTTATGAAGCATAAAAACACTTTCGGGCTCGCTTGCAATGAAAGGCAGAAAGAATTTTATTAGCTGAACTGCGCTCCATAAGAAAGACTGTCAGAGCACAGCTTGCTTTCAGCAGACTGCGTATTTGTTTATACTAACAATTGGAACACAGAAAAACACTTTCTGGCGTGTTTGCAATGAGCACCAGAAAGACAGTTTTATTAACTGAACCGCACTCAGTATTCAAGACTGTCAAAGAACAACTTGTTTTCAGCAAACTGCATCTTTGCTTTTACAACCCGTTATGAAGCATAAAAACACTTTCGGGCTCGCTTGCAATGAAAGGCAGAAAGAGTTTTATTAGCTGAACTGCGCTCCATAAGAAAGACTGTCAGAGCACAGCTTGCTTTCAGCAGACTGCGTATTTGTTTATACTAGCAATTGGAACACAGAAAAACACTTTCTGGTTTGATTGCAATGAGCACCAGAAAGACAGTTTTATTAACTCAACTGCACTCAGTATTCAAGACTGTCAAAGATAAACTTGTTTTCAGCAAACTGCATCTTTGCTTTTACAACCCGTTATGAAGCATAAAAACACTTTCGGGCTCGCTTGCAATGAAAGGCAGAAAGAGTTTTATTAGCTGAACTGCGCTCCATAAGAAAGACTGTCAGAGCACAGCTTGCTTTCAGCAGACTGCGTATTTGTTTATACTAGCAATTGGAACACAGAAAAACACTTTCTGGTTTGATTGCAATGAGCACCAGAAAGACAGTTTTATTAACTCAACTGCACTCAGTATTCAAGACTGTCAAAGATAAACTTGTTTTCAGCAAACTGCATCTTTGCTTTTACAACCCGTTATGAAGCATAAAAACACTTTCGGGCTCGCTTGCAATGAAAGGCAGAAAGAGTTTTATTAGCTGAACTGCGCTCCATAAGAAAGACTGTCAGAGCACAGCTTGCTTTCAGCAGACTGCGTATTTGTTTATACTAACAATTGGAACACAGAAAAACACTTTCTGGCGTGTTTGCAATGAGCACCAGAAAGACAGTTTTATTAACTGAACCGCACTCAGTATTCAAGACTGTCAAAGAACAACTTGTTTTCAGCAAACTGCATCTTTGCTTTTACAACCCGTTATGAAGCATAAAAACACTTTCGGGCTCGCTTGCAATGAAAGGCAGAAAGAGTTTTATTAGCTGAACTGCGCTCCATAAGAAAGACTCTCAGAGCACAGCTTGCTTTCAGCAGACTGCATATTTGTTTATACTAACAATTAGAACACAGAAAAACACTTTCTGGTTTGTTTGCAATGAGCACCAGAAAGACAGTTTTATTAACTCAACTGCACTCAGTATTCACGACTGTCAAAGATAAACTTGTTTTCAGCAAACTGCATCTTTGCTTTTACAACCCGTTATGAAGCATAAAAACACTTTCGGGCTCGCTTGCAATGAAAGGCAGAAAGAGTTTTATTAGCTGAACTGCGCTCCATAAGAAAGACTGTCAGAGCACAGCTTGCTTTCAGCAGACTGCATATTTGTTTATACTAACAATTGGAACACAGAAAAACACTTTCTGGCGTGTTTGCAATGAGCACCAGAAAGACAGTTTTATTAACTGAACCGCACTCAGTATTCAAGACTGTCAAAGATAAACTTGTTTTCAGCAAACTGCATCTTTGCTTTTACAACCCGTTATGAAGCATAAAAACACTTTCGGGCTCGCTTGCAATGAAAGGCAGAAAGAGTTTTATTAGCTGAACTGCGCTCCATAAGAAAGACTGTCAGAGCACAGCTTGCTTTCAGCAGACTGCGTATTTGTTTATACTAGCAATTGGAACACAGAAAAACACTTTCTGGTTTGATTGCAATGAGCACCAGAAAGACAGTTTTATTAACTCAACTGCACTCAGTATTCAAGACTGTCAAAGATAAACTTGTTTTCAGCAAACTGCATCTTTGCTTTTACAACCCGTTATGAAGCATAAAAACACTTTCGGGCTCGCTTGCAATGAAAGGCAGAAAGAGTTTTATTAGCTGAACTGCGCTCCATAAGAAAGACTGTCAGAGCACAGCTTGCTTTCAGCAGACTGCGTATTTGTTTATACTAGCAATTGGAACACAGAAAAACACTTTCTGGCGTGTTTGCAATGAGCACCAGAAAGACAGTTTTATTAACTGAACCGCACTCAGTATTCAAGACTGTCAAAGAACAACTTGTTTTCAGCAAACTGCATCTTTGCTTTTACAACCCGTTATGAAGCATAAAAACACTTTCGGGCTCGCTTGCAATGAAAGGCAGAAAGAGTTTTATTAGCTGAACTGCACTCCATAAGAAAGACTCTCAGAGCACAGCTTGCTTTCAGCAGACTGCATATTTGTTTATACTAACAATTAGAACACAGAAAAACACTTTCTGGTTTGTTTGCAATGAGCACCAGAAAGACAGTTTTATTAACTCAACTGCACTCAGTATTCAAGACTGTCAAAGATAAACTTGTTTTCAGCAAACTGCATCTTTGCTTTTACAACCCGTTATGAAGCATAAAAACACTTTCGGGCTCGCTTGCAATGAAAGGCAGAAAGAGTTTTATAGCTGAACTGCGCTCCATAAGAAAGACTGTCAGAGCACAGCTTGCTTTCAGCAGACTGCGTATTTGTTTATACTAACAATTGGAACACAGAAAAACACTTTCTGGCGTGTTTGCAATGAGCACCAGAAAGACAGTTTTATTAACTGAACCGCACTCAGTATTCAAGACTGTCAAAGAACAACTTGTTTTCAGCAAACTGCATCTTTGCTTTTACAACCCGTTATGAAGCATAAAAACACTTTCGGGCTCGCTTGCAATGAAAGGCAGAAAGAGTTTTATTAGCTGAACTGCGCTCCATAAGAAAGACTGTCAGAGCACAGCTTGCTTTCAGCAGACTGCGTATTTGTTTATACTAGCAATTGGAACACAGAAAAACACTTTCTGGCGTGTTTGCAATGAGCACCAGAAAGACAGTTTTATTAACTGAACCGCACTCAGTATTCAAGACTGTCAAAGAACAACTTGTTTTCAGCAAACTGCATCTTTGCTTTTACAACCCGTTATGAAGCATAAAAACACTTTCGGGCTCGCTTGCAATGAAAGGCAGAAAGAGTTTTATTAGCTGAACTGCACTCCATAAGAAAGACTCTCAGAGCACAGACTGAAGTCAAGCCAGCCTCCACTTGGAAAAGCTTGGTCAAGCCAGCCCCCACTTAGATTTGGTGGAACGTCGTATTCTGAACATTACGGTAATAGCGTGCAGAGGAACAAATTTCTAAATAAAAGCCAAAAGTCAATGACAGGAAATGTATGTAATAATAAATAATTTTCTAAACAAATAATAAATGGATAAACAACAAATATTTGCTATTTTGTGGAAATGATGAAGATTTTAGGACATGACTCTCAAGTCACTGTGATGTGCCATTTCCAAAAAAAAAAGGCCCTTTGTGTAGTCCTATGTCTGTAAATTTATTTCCAAATTTAAATAATTATAAAAAAGAAACCTTTAGTTTGCACAGAACAATTTCACTTCATAATCATAGTACAACACCTGATTATGTCACTCAATTAATATAAAGTCATTCTGATGTGTCATTTCAAAATAAAGGCCCTTTGAATTGTCCCATTTCTGTAAATTTAATTTCAAATGTAAATAATTATTAAAAAGAAACCTTTAGTTTGCACAGAACAATTTCACTTCATAATCATAGTACCACACCTGATTATGTCACTCACTTAATATGAAGTCATTCTGATGTGTCATTTCAAAATAAAGGCCATTTGAATTGTCCCATTTCTGTAAATTTAATTCCAAATTTAAATAATTATTAAAAAGAAACCTTTAGTTTGCACAGAACAACTTCACTTCATAATCATAGTACCACACCTGATTATGTCACTCACTTAATATGAAGTCATTCTGATGTGTCATTTCAAAATAAAAGCACATTGAATTGTCCCATTTCTGTAAATTTATTTCCAAATTTAAATAATTATTAAAAGGAAACCTTTAGTTTGCACAGAACAATTTCACTTCATAATCATAGTACCACACCTGATTATGTCACTCATGTAATATGAAGTCATTCTGATGTGTCATTTCAAAATAAAGGCCATTTGAATTGTCCCATTTCTGTAAATTTAATTCCAAATTTAAATAATTATAAAAAAGAAACCTTTAGTTTGCACAGACCAATTTCATTTCATAGTCATAGTACAACACCTGATTATGTCACTCATGTAATATGAAGTCATTCTGATGTGTCATTTCAAAATAAAAGCCCTTTGAATTGTCCCATTTCTGTAAATTAATTTCCAAATTTAAATAATTATTAAAAAGAAACCTTTAGTTTGCACAGAACAATTTCACTTCATAATCATAGTACCACACCTGATTATGTCACTCACTTAATATGAAGTCATTCTGATGTGTCATTTCAAAATAAAAGCCCATTGAATTGTCCCATTTCTGTAAATTTATTTCCAAATTTAAATAATTATTAAAAGGAAACCTTTAGTTTGCACAGAACAATTTCACTTCATAATCATAGTACCACACCTTATTATGTCACTCACTTCATATGAAGTCATTCTGATGTGTCATTTCAAAATAAAAGCTCTTTGAATTGTCCCATTTCTGTAAATTTAATTCCAAATTTAAATAATTATAAAAAAGAAACCTTTAGTTTGCACAGACCAATTTCATTTCATAGTCATAGTACAACACCTGATTATGTCACTCATGTAATATGAAGTCATTCTGATGTGTCATTTCAAAATAAAAGCCCTTTGAATTGTCCCATTTCTGTAAATTAATTTCCAAATTTAAATAATTATTAAAAAGAAACCTTTAGTTTGCACAGAACAATTTCACTTCATAATCATAGTACCACACCTGATTATGTCACTCACTTAATATGAAGTCATTCTGATGTGTCATTTCAAAATAAAAGCCCATTGAATTGTCCCATTTCTGTAAATTTATTTCCAAATTTAAATAATTATTAAAAGGAAACCTTTAGTTTGCACAGAACAATTTCACTTCATAATCATAGTACCACACCTTATTATGTCACTCACTTCATATGAAGTCATTCTGATGTGTCATTTCAAAATAAAAGCTCTTTGAATTGTCCCATTTCTGTAAATTTATTTCCAAAATTTAGATCATTATTAAAAAGAAACCTTTAGATTGCACAGAACAATTTCATTTCATAGTCATAGTACAACACCTGATTATGTCACTCATGTAATATGAAGTCATTCTGATGTGTCATTTCAAAATAAAGGCCCTTTGAATTGTCCCATTTCTGTAAATTAATTTCCAAATTTAAATAATTATTAAAAAGAAACCTTTAGTTTGCACAGAACAATTTCACTTCATAATCATAGTACCACACCTGATTATGTCACTCACTTCATATGAAGTCATTCTGATGTGTCATTTCAAAATAAAAGCTCTTTGAATTGTCCCATTTCTGTAAATTTAATTCCAAAATTTAGATCATTATTAAAAAGAAACCTTTAGATTGCACAGAACAATTTCACTTCATAGTCATAGTACAACACCTGATTATGTCACTCATGTAATATGAAGTCATTCTGATGTGTCATTTCAAAATAAAAGCCCATTGAATTGTCCCATATCTGTAAATTTAATTCCACATTTAAATAATTATTAAAAGGAAACCTTTAGTTTGCACAGAACAATTTCACTTCATAATCATAGTACCACACCTGATTATGTCACTCACTTCATATGAAGTCATTCTGATGTGTCATTTCAAAATAAAAGCTCTTTGAATTGTCCCATTTCTGTAAATTTATTTCCAAAATTTAGATCATTATTAAAAAGAAACCTTTAGATTGCACAGACCAATTTCATTTCATAGTCATAGTACCACACCTGATTATGTCACTCACTTCATATGAAGTCATTCTGATGTGTCATTTCAAAATAAAAGCCCATTGAATTGTCCCATATCTGTAAATTTAATTCCACATTTAAATAATTATTAAAAGGAAACCTTTAGTTTGCACAGAACAATTTCACTTCATAATCATAGTACCACACCTGATTATGTCACTCACTTCATATGAAGTCATTCTGATGTGTCATTTCAAAATAAAAGCTCTTTGAATTGTCCCATTTCTGTAAATTTAATTCCAAAATTTAGATCATTATTAAAAAGAAACCTTTAGATTGCACAGAACAATTTCACTTCATAGTCATAGTACAACACCTGATTATGTCACTCATGTAATATGAAGTCATTCTGATGTGTCATTTCAAAATAAAGGCCCTTTGAATTGTCCCATTTCTGTAAATTTATTTCCAAATTTAAATAATTATTAAAAGGAAACCTTTAGTTTGCACAGATTAATTTCACTTCATAATCATAGTACCACACCTGATTATGTCACTCACTTCATATGAAGTCATTCTGATGTGTCATTTCAAAATAAAGGCCCTTTGAATTGTCCCATTTCTGTAAATTTATTTCCAAATTTAAATAATTATTAAAAAGAAACCTTTAGTTTGCACAGAACAATTTCACTTCATAATCATAGTACCACACCTGATTATGTCACTCACTTCATATGAAGTCATTCTGATGTGTCATTTCAAAATAAAAGCTCTTTGAATTGTGCCATTTCTGTAAATTTATTTCCAAAATTTAGATCATTATTAAAAAGAAACCTTTAGATTGCACAGACCAATTTCATTTCATAGTCATAGTACAACACCTGATTATGTCACTCATGTAATATGAAGTCATTCTGATGTGTCATTTCAAAATAAAAGCTCTTTGAATTGTCCCATTTCTGTAAATTTAATTTCAAATGTAAATAATTATTAAAAAGAAACCTTTAGTTTGCACAGAACAACTTCACTTCATAATCATAGTACCACACCTGATTATGTCACTCACTTCATATGAAGTCATTCTGATGTGTCATTTCAAAATAAAAGCCCATTGAATTGTCCCATATCTGTAAATTTAATTCCACATTTAAATAATTATTAAAAGGAAACCTTTAGTTTGCACAGAACAATTTCACTTCATAATCATAGTACCACACCTGATTATGTCACTCATTTCATATGAAGTCATTCTGATGTGTCATTTCAAAATAAAAGCTCTTTGAATTGTCCCATTTCTGTAAATTTAATTCCAAAATTTAGATCATTATTAAAAAGAAACCTTTAGATTGCACAGAACAATTTCATTTCATAGTCATAGTACAACACCTGATTATGTCACTCATGTAATATGAAGTCATTCTGATGTGTCATTTCAACATAAAAGCTCTTTGAATTGTCCCATTTCTGTAAATTTAATTTCAAATGTAAATAATTATTAAAAAGAAACCTTTAGTTTGCACAGAACAACTTCACTTCATAATCATAGTACCACACCTGATTATGTCACTCACTTCATATGAAGTCATTCTGATGTGTCATTTCAAAATAAAAGCTCTTTGAATTGTCCCATTTCTGTAAATTTATTTCCAAAATTTAGATCATTATTAAAAAGAAACCTTTAGATTGCACAGACCAATTTCATTTCATAGTCATAGTACAACACCTGATTATGTCACTCATGTAATATGAAGTCATTCTGATGTGTCATTTCAAAATAAAAGCCCATTGAATTGTCCCATATCTGTAAATTTAATTCCACATTTAAATAATTATTAAAAGGAAACCTTTAGTTTGCACAGAACAACTTCACTTCATAATCATAGTACCACACCTGATTATGTCACTCACTTCATATGAAGTCATTCTGATGTGTCATTTCAAAATAAAGGCCCTTTGAATTGTCCCATTTCTGTAAATTTATTTCCAAATTTAAATAATTAAAAGGAAACCTTTAGTTTGCACAGATAAATTTCACTTCATAATCATAGTACCACACCTGATTATGTCACTCATGTAATATCAAGTCATTCTGATGTGTCATTTTAAAATAAAAGCTCTTTGAATTGTCCCATTTCTGTACATTTAATTCCAAATTTATATCATTATTAAATGTGAACCATTAGTTTGCACAGAACAATTTCACTTCATAATCATAGTACCACACCTGATTATGTCACTTACTGAATATGAAGTCATTCTGGTGTGCCATTTTAAAAAAGAACTATTGTAAATGATCACATTTCAGCTATATTCACTCCGGATGTTGGAATTGTTATTAAAAGGAATCCTCCAGTTTGCACACACCACTTTCACTTTATAATGAAAGTACACCCCCTAAATATATGTCTCTCACTTAATATCAAGTCATTCTTGTGTGCCATTTCAGATTAGGACCACTGTAATCAATCAGATTTAAATTATATTCACTGTAGATGTTGAGATTGTTAATAAAAGGAATCCTCCAGTTTGTAAACACTACTTTCACTTCATAATGATAGTACAGCACATGCAAGCATCAATCATTTAATGTCATACTATTGTAGTGTGTCTAATTTGTTCATCCACTCATTACATCCAGATCACATTACTGATATAATGCACGACGCGGTTCCTCAGCGCCTTCAAGAGTAGTCGACTCATGTACCGAGTGATTACTCCAGTGTTAATCGAAGGAACTGGCGTTAGAAGCGTGCTGGAGTCACCCCCTCGCTGGTGGATTACCCCTTCAGGTCCGGGGAAATTTTTTGGGGGGGGTTAAGGGTGGGGGCTGTTAGCCTCCGAATTCAGGACAAGGGAAGTGAGGCTAACAGGGGCACACCTCTGGGGGATCCATGGTTAAAGAAATCCCTCAAGAGTTCGCCCATCAGACCCCCTAAACCCTTAACAGTTCCAGTACAGGACGTCGTTGCAGGGCCCCCTGCCTCCGTGGACGTTGTCGCAGGGCCCCCTGCCTCCATGGACGTTGTCGCAGGGCCCCCTGCCTCCGTGGCGTCGTCGCAGGGCCCCCTGCCTCCGTGGCGTCGTCGCAGGGCCCCCTGCCTCCGTGGACGTCGTCGCAGGGTCCCCTGCCTCCGTGGACGTCGTCACAGGGCCCCCTGCCTCCGTGGACGTCGTCGCAGGGCCTCCTGCCTCCGTGGACGTCGTCGCAGGGCCTCCTGTCTCTGTGGACGTCGTCGCAGGGCCTCTTGTCTCCGTGGACGTCGTCGCAGGGCCCTCTGCTCCCAAGGATGTCGCTGCACTCCCTCCTGATCTCCAGGAGAAGCTTGCAAGCCTCTTGGCACGTCTGGAGGTCTCCGTGAAGGCGGCACCCGCCGCTCCTGTCTCCGTGAAGGCGGCACCAGCCGCTCCTGTCTCTGTGAAGGCGGCACCAGCCGCTCCTGTCTCCGTGAAGGTGGCACCAGCCGCTCCTGGACCCGTGACTGTGGCTCCGGCCGCTTCTGCACCCGTGACTGTGGCTCTGGTCGCTTCAGGTCGTGTCCCCATAACTGTGCCCAGGCTGGTTCCTCCTACTTCCCCTCAGACATTTGCCAGTCCTGGGCATCCCCCAGTTGTTTTGATTCCCATGTCTGTTCCTGTCCTGGTTCCTGTCTTAGTCCTCGTCCCTGTACCTGTGTCTGCCTTTGTCTCTGTTCCCGTCCCTGTCACTGTGTTCATGTCAGTCCCGCTAAACGTCCTGGTCCCTGTTCCCCTGCCAAGTCTTATCCAGTCCCCTGTTAATCCAGTCCAGTCCACATTTCAGTCTTATGTCTTATCACCTGTCTCTTCACCTGTCTTGTCTTCAGTCCAGTCTCCATTTCAACCCTCTGTCCTGTCTCAAGTCCAGTCTCCTGTCCATTCCCAACACCCAGTCCTGTCACCTGTCCTGCCTCATGTCCAGTCCCCGTATACATCCAGTGTTCAATCAAATGTCCTGTCCCCTGTTCAGTCACTTGTCTTGTCTCCCTTCCAGTCCACTGTCCTGTCCCCTGCTCCTGTCCAATCTTCTGTCTCTGGTTCTGTCCTGTCCTCAGTTATGTCCCCTGTCTCGTCACCAGTCTCTGCTCCTGTCCAGTCCCATTACCCAGTTCTGCCACATGTTCTGTCTCCATTCCAGTCCCCTGTCCTGTCACCTGCCCATGTCCAGTCTTCTGTCCCTAAACCTGTTCAGTCACCTGCTTCTGTCTCCAGTTCCTAGTCTCGTCCAATCCCCGTTCCCATCCATTGTCCTATCCAATGTCAAGCACCCTGTCCAGTTTCCTGCTCCGGTCCAGTCTCATGTGTCCTGTCTAGTCCTTTCCAGTCTCAAGTCCTGTCTCCTTTTCCCTTTTTTCAGTCACCCGTTCAGTCCCGTCTGCTCTCCAGTTTTGTCTCCAGTCCGTCCCCCTCTTCATTCCAGTATTTCATCACCCGTCTCTAGTTCTGTCTTGTCCCGTTTCTGTCCTCTGTCTTGTCCCAAGTCTCTTCTCCTGTAGCCTCCCTTTGTCAGCCTCCTGTCCTGTCCTGTGTCCAGTCTCCTATATCCGGTCCGGTCATGTCCCCAGCTCCTGTATCTGTTCTGTTGTGTCTGTTGTCCTTGTCTCCGCCCATGTCCCGCCTTTGTTCCGCCTCCTTGTCCGCTGTCCTCGTTATCTGTCTCAGGTGTGTCTCGTTTGTATGTAGTATTTAAGTTCCCTTGTGTCACTTCCTGTTATCGGTCATTTGTTTTGCTCTTTCCCAGTCAAGTCATGTCGTTTCGTTTTGTGTTGTTAACTTCCTAGTCAAGACGTTTCGTTTAGTTTCCCAGTCATGTTGTTTCTTCCTTTTTCATAGTCATATGGTGTTGTTTCTCTCCCACTTCAAGTCAGGTTGTTTTTGTTTCCTAGTCGTTTCATTTTGATTCCAAAGTCATGTCGGTTTGTGTAATTCTCATTTGTAGTCATGTCATTTTGTTTTTCTCCCCAAGCCTTGTCATTTCTTTCCTCTAAGTATCGTTGTTTCGCCTCCAGTGTATCTGTGTCTTGTTTCTTAGTTTGGTCTGTCTCTGTTGTTTTCCTCAATTCATTTCATATGTCTAGTTGTTTCCGTAGTTGCCAGTCTTTGTTTTGTTGTATCTTTTGTTTCATTAAAATTACTGTGTTTTAGCAAGTGCGTCCGCCTCCGTCAGTCTGCCCCGCTAATCATGACATTTACTGAGTGACGCCATAGGAGAAGTACTATTGGTTCCATGAAGAACCATCTTTCGGAATATTTTAAATGTGTAAAAAAAGCCACAGTCACGGGTGGAGAAGCGGCCGGAGCCACAGTCACGGGTGCAGAAGCGGCCGGAGCCACAGTCACGGGTCCAGGAGCGGCTGGTGCCACCTTCACGGAGACAGGAGCGGCTGGTGCCGCCTTCACAGAGACAGGAGCGGCTGGTGCCGCCTTCACGGAGACAGGAGCGGCGGGTGCCGCCTTCACGGAGACCTCCAGACGTGCCAAGAGGCTTGCAAGCTTCTCCTGGAGATCAGGAGGGAGTGCAGCGACATCCTTGGGAGCAGAGGGCCCTGCGACGACGTCCACGGAGACAAGAGGCCCTGCGACGACGTCCACAGAGACAGGAGGCCCTGCGACGACGTCCACGGAGGCAGGAGGCCCTGCGACGACGTCCACGGAGGCAGGGGGCCCTGCGACGACGTCCACGGAGGCAGGGGACCCTGCGACGACGTCCACGGAGGCAGGGGGCCCTGCGACGACGCCACGGAGGCAGGGGGCCCTGCGACGACGCCACGGAGGCAGGGGGCCCTGCGACAACGTCCATGGAGGCAGGGGGCCCTGCGACAACGTCCACGGAGGCAGGGGGCCCTGCAACGACGTCCTGTACTGGAACTGTTAAGGGTTTAGGGGGTCTGATGGGCGAACTCTTGAGGGATTTCTTTAACCATGGATCCCCCAGAGGTGTGCCCCTGTTAGCCTCACTTCCCTTGTCCTGAATTCGGAGGCTAACAGCCCCCACCCTTAACCCCCCCCAAAAAATTTCCCCGGACCTGAAGGGGTAATCCACCAGCGAGGGGGTGACTCCAGCACGCTTCTAACGCCAGTTCCTTCGATTAACACTGGAGTAATCACTCGGTACATGAGTCGACTACTCTTGAAGGCGCTGAGGAACCGCGTCGTGCATTATATCAGTAATGTGATCTGGATGTAATGAGTGGATGAACAAATTAGACACACTACAATAGTATGACATTAAATGATTGATGCTTGCATGTGCTGTACTATCATTATGAAGTGAAAGTAGTGTTTACAAACTGGAGGATTCCTTTTATTAACAATCTCAACATCTACAGTGAATATAATTTAAATCTGATTGATTACAGTGGTCCTAATCTGAAATGGCACACAAGAATGACTTGATATTAAGTGAGAGACATATATTTAGGGGGTGTACTTTCATTATAAAGTGAAAGTGGTGTGTGCAAACTGGAGGATTCCTTTTAATAACAATTCCAACATCCGGAGTGAATATAGCTGAAATGTGATCATTTACAATAGTTCTTTTTTAAAATGGCACACCAGAATGACTTCATATTCAGTAAGTGACATAATCAGGTGTGGTACTATGATTATGAAGTGAAATTGTTCTGTGCAAACTAATGGTTCACATTTAATAATGATATAAATTTGGAATTAAATGTACAGAAATGGGACAATTCAAAGAGCTTTTATTTTAAAATGACACATCAGAATGACTTGATATTACATGAGTGACATAATCAGGTGTGGTACTATGATTATGAAGTGAAATTTATCTGTGCAAACTAAAGGTTTCCTTTTAATTATTTAAATTTGGAAATAAATTTACAGAAATGGGACAATTCAAAGGGCCTTTATTTTGAAATGACACATCAGAATGACTTCATATGAAGTGAGTGACATAATCAGGTGTGGTACTATGATTATGAAGTGAAGTTGTTCTGTGCAAACTAAAGGTTTCCTTTTAATAATTATTTAAATGTGGAATTAAATTTACAGATATGGGACAATTCAATGGGCTTTTATTTTGAAATGACACATCAGAATGACTTCATATTACATGAGTGACATAATCAGGTGTTGTACTATGACTATGAAATGAAATTGGTCTGTGCAATCTAAAGGTTTCTTTTTAATAATGATCTAAATTTTGGAAATAAATTTACAGAAATGGGACAATTCAAAGAGCTTTTATTTTGAAATGACACATCAGAATGACTTCATATGAAGTGAGTGACATAATCAGGTGTGGTACTATGATTATGAAGTGAAGTTGTTCTGTGCAAACTAAAGGTTTCTTTTTAATAATTATTTACATTTGAAATTAAATTTACAGAAATGGGACAATTCAAAGAGCTTTTATGTTGAAATGACACATCAGAATGACTTCATATTACATGAGTGACATAATCAGGTGTTGTACTATGACTATGAAATGAAATTGTTCTGTGCAATCTAAAGGTTTCTTTTTAATAATGATCTAAATTTTGGAATTAAATTTACAGAAATGGGACAATTCAAAGAGCTTTTATTTTGAAATGACACATCAGAATGACTTCATATGAAATGAGTGACATAATCAGGTGTGGTACTATGATTATGAAGTGAAATTGTTCTGTGCAAACTAAAGGTTTCCTTTTAATAATTATTTAAATGTGGAATTAAATTTACAGATATGGGACAATTCAATGGGCTTTTATTTTGAAATGACACATCAGAATGACTTCATATGAAGTGAGTGACATAATCAGGTGTGGTACTATGATTATGAAGTGAAGTTGTTCTGTGCAAACTAAAGGTTTCTTTTTAATAATTATTTACATTTGAAATTAAATTTACAGAAATGGGACAATTCAAAGAGCTTTTATTTTGAAATGACACATCAGAATGACTTCATATTACATGAGTGACATAATCAGGTGTTGTACTATGACTATGAAATGAAATTGGTCTGTGCAATCTAAAGGTTTCTTTTTAATAATGATCTAAATTTTGGAAATAAATTTACAGAAATGGCACAATTCAAAGAGCTTTTATTTTGAAATGACACATCAGAATGACTTCATATGAAGTGAGTGACATAATCAGGTGTGGTACTATGATTATGAAGTGAAATTGTTCTGTGCAAACTAAAGGTTTCTTTTTAATAATTATTTAAATTTGGAAATAAATTTACAGAAATGGGACAATTCAAAGGGCCTTTATTTTGAAATGACACATCAGAATGACTTCATATGAAGTGAGTGACATAATCAGGTGTGGTACTATGATTATGAAGTGAAATTAATCTGTGCAAACTAAAGGTTTCCTTTTAATAATTATTTAAATTTGGAAATAAATTTACAGAAATGGGACAATTCAAAGGGCCTTTATTTTGAAATGACACATCAGAATGACTTCATATTACATGAGTGACATAATCAGGTGTTGTACTATGACTATGAAGTGAAATTGTTCTGTGCAATCTAAAGGTTTCTTTTTAATAATGATCTAAATTTTGGAATTAAATTTACAGAAATGGGACAATTCAAAGAGCTTTTATTTTGAAATGACACATCAGAATGACTTCATATGAAGTGAGTGACATAATCAGGTGTGGTACTATGATTATGAAGTGAAATTGTTCTGTGCAAACTAAAGGTTTCCTTTTAATAATTATTTAAATGTGGAATTAAATTTACAGATATGGGACAATTCAATGGGCTTTTATTTTGAAATGACACATCAGAATGACTTCATATGAAGTGAGTGACATAATCAGGTGTGGTACTATGACTATGAAATGAAATTGGTCTGTGCAATCTAAAGGTTTCTTTTTAATAATGATCTAAATTTTGGAAATAAATTTACAGAAATGGGACAATTCAAAGAGCTTTTATTTTGAAATGACACATCAGAATGACTTCATATGAAGTGAGTGACATAATCAGGTGTGGTACTATGATTATGAAGTGAAATTGTTCTGTGCAAACTAAAGGTTTCCTTTTAATAATTATTTAAATGTGGAATTAAATTTACAGATATGGGACAATTCAATGGGCTTTTATTTTGAAATGACACATCAGAATGACTTCATATTACATGAGTGACATAATCAGGTGTTGTACTATGACTATGAAGTGAAATTGTTCTGTGCAATCTAAAGGTTTCTTTTTAATAATGATCTAAATTTTGGAATTAAATTTACAGAAATGGGACAATTCAAAGAGCTTTTATTTTGAAATGACACATCAGAATGACTTCATATGAAGTGAGTGACATAATCAGGTGTGGTACTATGATTATGAAGTGAAATTGTTCTGTGCAAACTAAAGGTTTCTTTTTAATAATTATTTAAATTTGGAAATTAATTTACAGAAATGGGACAATTCAAAGGGCCTTTATTTTGAAATGACACATCAGAATGACTTCATATTACATGAGTGACATAATCAGGTGTTGTACTATGACTATGAAATGAAATTGTTCTGTGCAATCTAAAGGTTTCTTTTTAATAATGATCTAAATTTTGGAAATAAATTTACAGAAATGGGACAATTCAAAGAGCTTTTATTTTGAAATGACACATCAGAATGACTTCATATGAAGTGAGTGACATAATAAGGTGTGGTACTATGATTATGAAGTGAAATTGTTCTGTGCAAACTAAAGGTTTCCTTTTAATAATTATTTAAATTTGGAAATAAATTTACAGAAATGGGACAATTCAATGTGCTTTTATTTTGAAATGACACATCAGAATGACTTCATATTAAGTGAGTGACATAATCAGGTGTGGTACTATGATTATGAAGTGAAGTTGTTCTGTGCAAACTAAAGGTTTCTTTTTAATAATTATTTAAATTTGGAAATTAATTTACAGAAATGGGACAATTCAAAGGGCTTTTATTTTGAAATGACACATCAGAATGACTTCATATTACATGAGTGACATAATCAGGTGTTGTACTATGACTATGAAATGAAATTGGTCTGTGCAAACTAAAGGTTTCTTTTTTATAATTATTTAAATTTGGAATTAAATTTACAGAAATGGGACAATTCAAATGGCCTTTATTTTGAAATGACACATCAGAATGACTTCATATTACATGAGTGACATAATCAGGTGTGGTACTATGATTATGAAGTGAAATTGTTCTGTGCAAACTAAAGGTTTCCTTTTAATAATTATTTAAATTTGGAAATAAATTTACAGAAATGGGACAATTCAATGTGCTTTTATTTTGAAATGACACATCAGAATGACTTCATATTAAGTGAGTGACATAATCAGGTGTGGTACTATGATTATGAAGTGAAGTTGTTCTGTGCAAACTAAAGGTTTCTTTTTAATAATTATTTAAATTTGGAATTAAATTTACAGAAATGGGACAATTCAAATGGCATTTATTTTGAAATGACACATCAGAATGACTTCATATTACATGAGTGACATAATCAGGTGTTGTACTATGATTATGAAGTGAAATTGTTCTGTGCAAACTAAAGGTTTCCTTTTAATAATTATTTAAATTTGAAATTAATTTTACAGACATGGGACAATTCAAAGGGCCTTTATTTTGGAATGATACATCAGAATGACTTCATATTAAGTGAGTGACATAATCAGGTGTGGTACTATGATTATGAAGTGAAATTGTTCTGTGCAAACTAAAGGTTTCTTTTTAATAATTATTTACATTTGAAATTAAATTTACAGAAATGGGACAATTCAAAGGGCCTTTATTTTGAAATGACACATCAGAATGACTTTATATTAATTGAGTGACATAATCAGGTGTTGTACTATGATTATGAAGTGAAATTGTTCTGTGCAAACTAAAGGTTTCTTTTTTATAATTATTTAAATTTGGAAATAAATTTACAGACATAGGACTACACAAAGGGCCTTTTTTTTTTTTGGAAATGGCACATCACAGTGACTTGAGAGTCATGTCCTAAAATCTTCATCATTTCCACAAAATAGCAAATATTTGTTGTTTATCCATTTATTATTTGTTTAGAAAATTATTTATTATTACATACATTTCCTGTCATTGACTTTTGGCTTTTATTTAGAAATTTGTTCCTCTGCACGCTATTACCGTAATGTTCAGAATACGACGTTCCACCAAATCTAAGTGGGGGCTGGCTTGACCAAGCTTTTCCAAGTGGAGGCTGGCTTGACTTCAGTGAGCACAGCTTGCTTTCAGCAGACTGCATATTTGTTTATACTAACAATTAGAACACAGAAAAACACTTTCTGGTTTGTTTGCAATGAGCACCAGAAAGACAGTTTTATTAACTCAACTGCACTCAGTATTCAAGACTGTCAAAGAACAACTTGTTTTCAGCAAACTGCATCTTTGCTTTTACAACCCGTTATGAAGCATAAAAACACTTTCGGGCTCGCTTGCAATGAAAGGCAGAAAGAGTTTTATTAGCTGAACTGCGCTCCATAAGAAAGACTGTCAGAGCACAGCTTGCTTTCAGCAGACTGCGTATTTGTTTATACTAGCAATTGGAACACAGAAAAACACTTTCTGGTTTGATTGCAATGAGCACCAGAAAGACAGTTTTATTAACTCAACTGCACTCAGTATTCAAGACTGTCAAAGATAAACTTGTTTTCAGCAAACTGCATCTTTGCTTTTACAACCCGTTATGAAGCATAAAAACACTTTCGGGCTCGCTTGCAATGAAAGGCAGAAAGAGTTTTATTAGCTGAACTGCGCTCCATAAGAAAGACTGTCAGAGCACAGCTTGCTTTCAGCAGACTGCGTATTTGTTTATACTAGCAATTGGAACACAGAAAAACACTTTCTGGTTTGATTGCAATGAGCACCAGAAAGACAGTTTTATTAACTCAACTGCACTCAGTATTCAAGACTGTCAAAGATAAACTTGTTTTCAGCAAACTGCATCTTTGCTTTTACAACCCGTTATGAAGCATAAAAACACTTTCGGGCTCGCTTGCAATGAAAGGCAGAAAGAGTTTTATTAGCTGAACTGCGCTCCATAAGAAAGACTGTCAGAGCACAGCTTGCTTTCAGCAGACTGCGTATTTGTTTATACTAACAATTGGAACACAGAAAAACACTTTCTGGCGTGTTTGCAATGAGCACCAGAAAGACAGTTTTATTAACTGAACCGCACTCAGTATTCAAGACTGTCAAAGAACAACTTGTTTTCAGCAAACTGCATCTTTGCTTTTACAACCCGTTATGAAGCATAAAAACACTTTCGGGCTCGCTTGCAATGAAAGGCAGAAAGAGTTTTATTAGCTGAACTGCGCTCCATAAGAAAGACTGTCAGAGCACAGCTTGCTTTCAGCAGACTGCGTATTTGTTTATACTAGCAATTGGAACACAGAAAAACACTTTCTGGCGTGTTTGCAATGAGCACCAGAAAGACAGTTTTATTAACTGAACCGCACTCAGTATTCAAGACTGTCAAAGAACAACTTGTTTTCAGCAAACTGCATCTTTGCTTTTACAACCCGTTATGAAGCATAAAAACACTTTCGGGCTCGCTTGCAATGAAAGGCAGAAAGAGTTTTATTAGCTGAACTGCGCTCCATAAGAAAGACTGTCAGAGCACAGCTTGCTTTCAGCAGACTGCGTATTTGTTTATACTAGCAATTGGAACACAGAAAAACACTTTCTGGTTTGATTGCAATGAGCACCAGAAAGACAGTTTTATTAACTCAACTGCACTCAGTATTCAAGACTGTCAAAGATAAACTTGTTTTCAGCAAACTGCATCTTTGCTTTTACAACCCGTTATGAAGCATAAAAACACTTTCGGGCTCGCTTGCAATGAAAGGCAGAAAGAGTTTTATTAGCTGAACTGCGCTCCATAAGAAAGACTGTCAGAGCACAGCTTGCTTTCAGCAGACTGCGTATTTGTTTATACTAGCAATTGGAACACAGAAAAACACTTTCTGGTTTGATTGCAATGAGCACCAGAAAGACAGTTTTATTAACTCAACTGCACTCAGTATTCAAGACTGTCAAAGATAAACTTGTTTTCAGCAAACTGCATCTTTGCTTTTACAACCCGTTATGAAGCATAAAAACACTTTCGGGCTCGCTTGCAATGAAAGGCAGAAAGAGTTTTATTAGCTGAACTGCGCTCCATAAGAAAGACTGTCAGAGCACAGCTTGCTTTCAGCAGACTGCGTATTTGTTTATACTAACAATTGGAACACAGAAAAACACTTTCTGGCGTGTTTGCAATGAGCACCAGAAAGACAGTTTTATTAACTGAACCGCACTCAGTATTCAAGACTGTCAAAGAACAACTTGTTTTCAGCAAACTGCATCTTTGCTTTTACAACCCGTTATGAAGCATAAAAACACTTTCGGGCTCGCTTGCAAT
This sequence comes from Hoplias malabaricus, assembly GCF_029633855.1. NCBI lineage: Eukaryota > Metazoa > Chordata > Actinopteri > Characiformes > Erythrinidae > Hoplias > Hoplias malabaricus. The sequence goes on from NW_027101042.1 coordinate 38,116, forward strand.
GAAAGGCAGAAAGAGTTTTATTAGCTGAACTGCGCTCCATAAGAAAGACTCTCAGAGCACAGCTTGCTTTCAGCAGACTGCATATTTGTTTATACTAACAATTAGAACACAGAAAAACACTTTCTGGTTTGTTTGCAATGAGCACCAGAAAGACAGTTTTATTAACTCAACTGCACTCAGTATTCACGACTGTCAAAGATAAACTTGTTTTCAGCAAACTGCATCTTTGCTTTTACAACCCGTTATGAAGCATAAAAACACTTTCGGGCTCGCTTGCAATGAAAGGCAGAAAGAGTTTTATTAGCTGAACTGCGCTCCATAAGAAAGACTGTCAGAGCACAGCTTGCTTTCAGCAGACTGCATATTTGTTTATACTAACAATTGGAACACAGAAAAACACTTTCTGGCGTGTTTGCAATGAGCACCAGAAAGACAGTTTTATTAACTGAACCGCACTCAGTATTCAAGACTGTCAAAGATAAACTTGTTTTCAGCAAACTGCATCTTTGCTTTTACAACCCGTTATGAAGCATAAAAACACTTTCGGGCTCGCTTGCAATGAAAGGCAGAAAGAGTTTTATTAGCTGAACTGCGCTCCATAAGAAAGACTGTCAGAGCACAGCTTGCTTTCAGCAGACTGCGTATTTGTTTATACTAGCAATTGGAACACAGAAAAACACTTTCTGGTTTGATTGCAATGAGCACCAGAAAGACAGTTTTATTAACTCAACTGCACTCAGTATTCAAGACTGTCAAAGATAAACTTGTTTTCAGCAAACTGCATCTTTGCTTTTACAACCCGTTATGAAGCATAAAAACACTTTCGGGCTCGCTTGCAATGAAAGGCAGAAAGAGTTTTATTAGCTGAACTGCGCTCCATAAGAAAGACTGTCAGAGCACAGCTTGCTTTCAGCAGACTGCGTATTTGTTTATACTAGCAATTGGAACACAGAAAAACACTTTCTGGCGTGTTTGCAATGAGCACCAGAAAGACAGTTTTATTAACTCAACTGCACTCAGTATTCACGACTGTCAAAGATAAACTTGTTTTCAGCAAACTGCATCTTTGCTTTTACAACCCGTTATGAAGCATAAAAACACTTTCGGGCTCGCTTGCAATGAAAGGCAGAAAGAGTTTTATTAGCTGAACTGCGCTCCATAAGAAAGACTGTCAGAGCACAGCTTGCTTTCAGCAGACTGCATATTTGTTTATACTAACAATTGGAACACAGAAAAACACTTTCTGGCGTGTTTGCAATGAGCACCAGAAAGACAGTTTTATTAACTGAACCGCACTCAGTATTCAAGACTGTCAAAGATAAACTTGTTTTCAGCAAACTGCATCTTTGCTTTTACAACCCGTTATGAAGCATAAAAACACTTTCGGGCTCGCTTGCAATGAAAGGCAGAAAGAGTTTTATTAGCTGAACTGCGCTCCATAAGAAAGACTGTCAGAGCACAGCTTGCTTTCAGCAGACTGCGTATTTGTTTATACTAGCAATTGGAACACAGAAAAACACTTTCTGGTTTGATTGCAATGAGCACCAGAAAGACAGTTTTATTAACTCAACTGCACTCAGTATTCAAGACTGTCAAAGATAAACTTGTTTTCAGCAAACTGCATCTTTGCTTTTACAACCCGTTATGAAGCATAAAAACACTTTCGGGCTCGCTTGCAATGAAAGGCAGAAAGAGTTTTATTAGCTGAACTGCGCTCCATAAGAAAGACTGTCAGAGCACAGCTTGCTTTCAGCAGACTGCGTATTTGTTTATACTAGCAATTGGAACACAGAAAAACACTTTCTGGCGTGTTTGCAATGAGCACCAGAAAGACAGTTTTATTAACTGAACCGCACTCAGTATTCAAGACTGTCAAAGAACAACTTGTTTTCAGCAAACTGCATCTTTGCTTTTACAACCCGTTATGAAGCATAAAAACACTTTCGGGCTCGCTTGCAATGAAAGGCAGAAAGAGTTTTATTAGCTGAACTGCACTCCATAAGAAAGACTCTCAGAGCACAGCTTGCTTTCAGCAGACTGCATATTTGTTTATACTAACAATTAGAACACAGAAAAACACTTTCTGGTTTGTTTGCAATGAGCACCAGAAAGACAGTTTTATTAACTCAACTGCACTCAGTATTCAAGACTGTCAAAGATAAACTTGTTTTCAGCAAACTGCATCTTTGCTTTTACAACCCGTTATGAAGCATAAAAACACTTTCGGGCTCGCTTGCAATGAAAGGCAGAAAGAGTTTTATAGCTGAACTGCGCTCCATAAGAAAGACTGTCAGAGCACAGCTTGCTTTCAGCAGACTGCGTATTTGTTTATACTAACAATTGGAACACAGAAAAACACTTTCTGGCGTGTTTGCAATGAGCACCAGAAAGACAGTTTTATTAACTGAACCGCACTCAGTATTCAAGACTGTCAAAGAACAACTTGTTTTCAGCAAACTGCATCTTTGCTTTTACAACCCGTTATGAAGCATAAAAACACTTTCGGGCTCGCTTGCAATGAAAGGCAGAAAGAGTTTTATTAGCTGAACTGCGCTCCATAAGAAAGACTGTCAGAGCACAGCTTGCTTTCAGCAGACTGCGTATTTGTTTATACTAGCAATTGGAACACAGAAAAACACTTTCTGGCGTGTTTGCAATGAGCACCAGAAAGACAGTTTTATTAACTGAACCGCACTCAGTATTCAAGACTGTCAAAGAACAACTTGTTTTCAGCAAACTGCATCTTTGCTTTTACAACCCGTTATGAAGCATAAAAACACTTTCGGGCTCGCTTGCAATGAAAGGCAGAAAGAGTTTTATTAGCTGAACTGCACTCCATAAGAAAGACTCTCAGAGCACAGCTTGCTTTCAGCAGACTGCATATTTGTTTATACTAACAATTAGAACACAGAAAAACACTTTCTGGTTTGTTTGCAATGAGCACCAGAAAGACAGTTTTATTAACTCAACTGCACTCAGTATTCAAGACTGTCAAAGATAAACTTGTTTTCAGCAAACTGCATCTTTGCTTTTACAACCCGTTATGAAGCATAAAAACACTTTCGGGCTCGCTTGCAATGAAAGGCAGAAAGAGTTTTATTAGCTGAACTGCGCTCCATAAGAAAGACTGTCAGAGCACAGCTTGCTTTCAGCAGACTGCGTATTTGTTTATACTAGCAATTGGAACACAGAAAAACACTTTCTGGTTTGATTGCAATGAGCACCAGAAAGACAGTTTTATTAACTCAACTGCACTCAGTATTCAAGACTGTCAAAGATAAACTTGTTTTCAGCAAACTGCATCTTTGCTTTTACAACCCGTTATGAAGCATAAAAACACTTTCGGGCTCGCTTGCAATGAAAGGCAGAAAGAGTTTTATTAGCTGAACTGCGCTCCATAAGAAAGACTGTCAGAGCACAGCTTGCTTTCAGCAGACTGCGTATTTGTTTATACTAGCAATTGGAACACAGAAAAACACTTTCTGGTTTGATTGCAATGAGCACCAGAAAGACAGTTTTATTAACTCAACTGCACTCAGTATTCAAGACTGTCAAAGATAAACTTGTTTTCAGCAAACTGCATCTTTGCTTTTACAACCCGTTATGAAGCATAAAAACACTTTCGGGCTCGCTTGCAATGAAAGGCAGAAAGAGTTTTATTAGCTGAACTGCGCTCCATAAGAAAGACTGTCAGAGCACAGCTTGCTTTCAGCAGACTGCGTATTTGTTTATACTAACAATTGGAACACAGAAAAACACTTTCTGGCGTGTTTGCAATGAGCACCAGAAAGACAGTTTTATTAACTGAACCGCACTCAGTATTCAAGACTGTCAAAGAACAACTTGTTTTCAGCAAACTGCATCTTTGCTTTTACAACCCGTTATGAAGCATAAAAACACTTTCGGGCTCGCTTGCAATGAAAGGCAGAAAGAGTTTTATTAGCTGAACTGCGCTCCATAAGAAAGACTCTCAGAGCACAGCTTGCTTTCAGCAGACTGCATATTTGTTTATACTAACAATTAGAACACAGAAAAACACTTTCTGGTTTGTTTGCAATGAGCACCAGAAAGACAGTTTTATTAACTCAACTGCACTCAGTATTCACGACTGTCAAAGATAAACTTGTTTTCAGCAAACTGCATCTTTGCTTTTACAACCCGTTATGAAGCATAAAAACACTTTCGGGCTCGCTTGCAATGAAAGGCAGAAAGAGTTTTATTAGCTGAACTGCGCTCCATAAGAAAGACTGTCAGAGCACAGCTTGCTTTCAGCAGACTGCATATTTGTTTATACTAACAATTGGAACACAGAAAAACACTTTCTGGCGTGTTTGCAATGAGCACCAGAAAGACAGTTTTATTAACTGAACCGCACTCAGTATTCAAGACTGTCAAAGATAAACTTGTTTTCAGCAAACTGCATCTTTGCTTTTACAACCCGTTATGAAGCATAAAAACACTTTCGGGCTCGCTTGCAATGAAAGGCAGAAAGAGTTTTATTAGCTGAACTGCGCTCCATAAGAAAGACTGTCAGAGCACAGCTTGCTTTCAGCAGACTGCGTATTTGTTTATACTAGCAATTGGAACACAGAAAAACACTTTCTGGTTTGATTGCAATGAGCACCAGAAAGACAGTTTTATTAACTCAACTGCACTCAGTATTCAAGACTGTCAAAGATAAACTTGTTTTCAGCAAACTGCATCTTTGCTTTTACAACCCGTTATGAAGCATAAAAACACTTTCGGGCTCGCTTGCAATGAAAGGCAGAAAGAGTTTTATTAGCTGAACTGCGCTCCATAAGAAAGACTGTCAGAGCACAGCTTGCTTTCAGCAGACTGCGTATTTGTTTATACTAGCAATTGGAACACAGAAAAACACTTTCTGGCGTGTTTGCAATGAGCACCAGAAAGACAGTTTTATTAACTGAACCGCACTCAGTATTCAAGACTGTCAAAGAACAACTTGTTTTCAGCAAACTGCATCTTTGCTTTTACAACCCGTTATGAAGCATAAAAACACTTTCGGGCTCGCTTGCAATGAAAGGCAGAAAGAGTTTTATTAGCTGAACTGCACTCCATAAGAAAGACTCTCAGAGCACAGCTTGCTTTCAGCAGACTGCATATTTGTTTATACTAACAATTAGAACACAGAAAAACACTTTCTGGTTTGTTTGCAATGAGCACCAGAAAGACAGTTTTATTAACTTAACTGCACTCAGTATTCAAGACTGTCAAAGATAAACTTGTTTTCAGCAAACTGCATCTTTGCTTTTACAACCCGTTATGAAGCATAAAAACACTTTCGGGCTCGCTTGCAATGAAAGGCAGAAAGAGTTTTATAGCTGAACTGCGCTCCATAAGAAAGACTCTCAGAGCACAGCTTGCTTTCAGCAGACTGCATATTTGTTTATACTAACAATTAGAACACAGAAAAACACTTTCTGGTTTGTTTGCAATGAGCACCAGAAAGACAGTTTTATTAACTCAACTGCACTCAGTATTCAAGACTGTCAAAGATAAACTTGTTTTCAGCAAACTGCATCTTTGCTTTTACAACCCGTTATGAAGCATAAAAACACTTTCGGGCTCGCTTGCAATGAAAGGCAGAAAGAGTTTTATTAGCTGAACTGCGCTCCATAAGAAAGACTGTCAGAGCACAGCTTGCTTTCAGCAGACTGCGTATTTGTTTATACTAACAATTGGAACACAGAAAAACACTTTCTGGCGTGTTTGCAATGAGCACCAGAAAGACAGTTTTATTAACTGAACCGCACTCAGTATTCAAGACTGTCAAAGAACAACTTGTTTTCAGCAAACTGCATCTTTGCTTTTACAACCCGTTATGAAGCATAAAAACACTTTCGGGCTCGCTTGCAATGAAAGGCAGAAAGAGTTTTATTAGCTGAACTGCGCTCCATAAGAAAGACTGTCAGAGCACAGCTTGCTTTCAGCAGACTGCGTATTTGTTTATACTAACAATTGGAACACAGAAAAACACTTTCTGGCGTGTTTGCAATGAGCACCAGAAAGACAGTTTTATTAACTGAACCGCACTCAGTATTCAAGACTGTCAAAGAACAACTTGTTTTCAGCAAACTGCATCTTTGCTTTTACAACCCGTTATGAAGCATAAAAACACTTTCGGGCTCGCTTGCAATGAAAGGCAGAAAGAGTTTTATTAGCTGAACTGCGCTCCATAAGAAAGACTGTCAGAGCACAGCTTGCTTTCAGCAGACTGCGTATTTGTTTATACTAACAATTGGAACACAGAAAAACACTTTCTGGTTTGTTTGCAATGAGCACCAGAAAGACAGTTTTATTAACTCAACTGCACTCAGTATTCACGACTGTCAAAGATAAACTTGTTTTCAGCAAACTGCATCTTTGCTTTTACAACCCGTTATGAAGCATAAAAACACTTTCGGGCTCGCTTGCAATGAAAGGCAGAAAGAGTTTTATTAGCTGAACTGCGCTCCATAAGAAAGACTGTCAGAGCACAGCTTGCTTTCAGCAGACTGCGTATTTGTTTATACTAACAATTGGAACACAGAAAAACACTTTCTGGCGTGTTTGCAATGAGCACCAGAAAGACAGTTTTATTAACTGAACCGCACTCAGTATTCAAGACTGTCAAAGATAAACTTGTTTTCAGCAAACTGCATCTTTGCTTTTACAACCCGTTATGAAGCATAAAAACACTTTCGGGCTCGCTTGCAATGAAAGGCAGAAAGAGTTTTATTAGCTGAACTGCGCTCCATAAGAAAGACTGTCAGAGCACAGCTTGCTTTCAGCAGACTGCGTATTTGTTTATACTAGCAATTGGAACACAGAAAAACACTTTCTGGTTTGATTGCAATGAGCACCAGAAAGACAGTTTTATTAACTCAACTGCACTCAGTATTCAAGACTGTCAAAGATAAACTTGTTTTCAGCAAACTGCATCTTTGCTTTTACAACCCGTTATGAAGCATAAAAACACTTTCGGGCTCGCTTGCAATGAAAGGCAGAAAGAGTTTTATTAGCTGAACTGCGCTCCATAAGAAAGACTGTCAGAGCACAGCTTGCTTTCAGCAGACTGCGTATTTGTTTATACTAGCAATTGGAACACAGAAAAACACTTTCTGGCGTGTTTGCAATGAGCACCAGAAAGACAGTTTTATTAACTGAACCGCACTCAGTATTCAAGACTGTCAAAGAACAACTTGTTTTCAGCAAACTGCATCTTTGCTTTTACAACCCGTTATGAAGCATAAAAACACTTTCGGGCTCGCTTGCAATGAAAGGCAGAAAGAGTTTTATTAGCTGAACTGCACTCCATAAGAAAGACTCTCAGAGCACAGCTTGCTTTCAGCAGACTGCGTATTTGTTTATACTAACAATTAGAACACAGAAAAACACTTTCTGGTTTGTTTGCAATGAGCACCAGAAAGACAGTTTTATTAACTCAACTGCACTCAGTATTCAAGACTGTCAAAGATAAACTTGTTTTCAGCAAACTGCATCTTTGCTTTTACAACCCGTTATGAAGCATAAAAACACTTTCGGGCTCGCTTGCAATGAAAGGCAGAAAGAGTTTTATTAGCTGAACTGCGCTCCATAAGAAAGACTGTCAGAGCACAGCTTGCTTTCAGCAGACTGCGTATTTGTTTATACTAACAATTGGAACACAGAAAAACACTTTCTGGCGTGTTTGCAATGAGCACCAGAAAGACAGTTTTATTAACTGAACCGCACTCAGTATTCAAGACTGTCAAAGAACAACTTGTTTTCAGCAAACTGCATCTTTGCTTTTACAACCCGTTATGAAGCATAAAAACACTTTCGGGCTCGCTTGCAATGAAAGGCAGAAAGAGTTTTATTAGCTGAACTGCGCTCCATAAGAAAGACTGTCAGAGCACAGCTTGCTTTCAGCAGACTGCGTATTTGTTTATACTAGCAATTGGAACACAGAAAAACACTTTCTGGCGTGTTTGCAATGAGCACCAGAAAGACAGTTTTATTAACTGAACCGCACTCAGTATTCAAGACTGTCAAAGAACAACTTGTTTTCAGCAAACTGCATCTTTGCTTTTACAACCCGTTATGAAGCATAAAAACACTTTCGGGCTCGCTTGCAATGAAAGGCAGAAAGAGTTTTATTAGCTGAACTGCGCTCCATAAGAAAGACTGTCAGAGCACAGCTTGCTTTCAGCAGACTGCGTATTTGTTTATACTAACAATTGGAACACAGAAAAACACTTTCTGGCGTGTTTGCAATGAGCACCAGAAAGACAGTTTTATTAACTGAACCGCACTCAGTATTCAAGACTGTCAAAGAACAACTTGTTTTCAGCAAACTGCATCTTTGCTTTTACAACCCGTTATGAAGCATAAAAACACTTTCGGGCTCGCTTGCAATGAAAGGCAGAAAGAGTTTTATTAGCTGAACTGCGCTCCATAAGAAAGACTGTCAGAGCACAGCTTGCTTTCAGCAGACTGCGTATTTGTTTATACTAACAATTAGAACACAGAAAAACACTTTCTGGTTTGTTTGCAATGAGCACCAGAAAGACAGTTTTATTAACTGAACCGCACTCAGTATTCAAGACTGTCAAAGAACAACTTGTTTTCAGCAAACTGCATCTTTGCTTTTACAACCCGTTATGAAGCATAAAAACACTTTCGGGCTCGCTTGCAATGAAAGGCAGAAAGAGTTTTATTAGCTGAACTGCGCTCCATAAGAAAGACTGTCAGAGCACAGCTTGCTTTCAGCAGACTGCGTATTTGTTTATACTAGCAATTGGAACACAGAAAAACACTTTCTGGCGTGTTTGCAATGAGCACCAGAAAGACAGTTTTATTAACTGAACCGCACTCAGTATTCAAGACTGTCAAAGAACAACTTGTTTTCAGCAAACTGCATCTTTGCTTTTACAACCCGTTATGAAGCATAAAAACACTTTCGGGCTCGCTTGCAATGAAAGGCAGAAAGAGTTTTATTAGCTGAACTGCACTCCATAAGAAAGACTCTCAGAGCACAGCTTGCTTTCAGCAGACTGCATATTTGTTTATACTAACAATTAGAACACAGAAAAACACTTTCTGGTTTGTTTGCAATGAGCACCAGAAAGACAGTTTTATTAACTCAACTGCACTCAGTATTCAAGACTGTCAAAGATAAACTTGTTTTCAGCAAACTGCATCTTTGCTTTTACAACCCGTTATGAAGCATAAAAACACTTTCGGGCTCGCTTGCAATGAAAGGCAGAAAGAGTTTTATTAGCTGAACTGCGCTCCATAAGAAAGACTGTCAGAGCACAGCTTGCTTTCAGCAGACTGCGTATTTGTTTATACTAGCAATTGGAACACAGAAAAACACTTTCTGGTTTGATTGCAATGAGCACCAGAAAGACAGTTTTATTAACTCAACTGCACTCAGTATTCAAGACTGTCAAAGATAAACTTGTTTTCAGCAAACTGCATCTTTGCTTTTACAACCCGTTATGAAGCATAAAAACACTTTCGGGCTCGCTTGCAATGAAAGGCAGAAAGAGTTTTATTAGCTGAACTGCGCTCCATAAGAAAGACTGTCAGAGCACAGCTTGCTTTCAGCAGACTGCGTATTTGTTTATACTAGCAATTGGAACACAGAAAAACACTTTCTGGTTTGATTGCAATGAGCACCAGAAAGACAGTTTTATTAACTCAACTGAACTCAGTATTCAAGACTGTCAAAGATAAACTTGTTTTCAGCAAACTGCATCTTTGCTTTTACAACCCGTTATGAAGCATAAAAACACTTTCGGGCTCGCTTGCAATGAAAGGCAGAAAGAGTTTTATTAGCTGAACTGCGCTCCATAAGAAAGACTGTCAGAGCACAGCTTGCTTTCAGCAGACTGCGTATTTGTTTATACTAACAATTGGAACACAGAAAAACACTTTCTGGCGTGTTTGCAATGAGCACCAGAAAGACAGTTTTATTAACTGAACCGCACTCAGTATTCAAGACTGTCAAAGAACAACTTGTTTTCAGCAAACTGCATCTTTGCTTTTACAACCCGTTATGAAGCATAAAAACACTTTCGGGCTCGCTTGCAATGAAAGGCAGAAAGAGTTTTATTAGCTGAACTGCGCTCCATAAGAAAGACTGTCAGAGCACAGCTTGCTTTCAGCAGACTGCGTATTTGTTTATACTAGCAATTGGAACACAGAAAAACACTTTCTGGCGTGTTTGCAATGAGCACCAGAAAGACAGTTTTATTAACTGAACCGCACTCAGTATTCAAGACTGTCAAAGAACAACTTGTTTTCAGCAAACTGCATCTTTGCTTTTACAACCCGTTATGAAGCATAAAAACACTTTCGGGCTCGCTTGCAATGAAAGGCAGAAAGAGTTTTATTAGCTGAACTGCACTCCATAAGAAAGACTCTCAGAGCACAGCTTGCTTTCAGCAGACTGCATATTTGTTTATACTAACAATTAGAACACAGAAAAACACTTTCTGGTTTGTTTGCAATGAGCACCAGAAAGACAGTTTTATTAACTCAACTGCACTCAGTATTCAAGACTGTCAAAGATAAACTTGTTTTCAGCAAACTGCATCTTTGCTTTTACAACCCGTTATGAAGCATAAAAACACTTTCGGGCTCGCTTGCAATGAAAGGCAGAAAGAGTTTTATTAGCTGAACTGCGCTCCATAAGAAAGACTGTCAGAGCACAGCTTGCTTTCAGCAGACTGCGTATTTGTTTATACTAACAATTGGAACACAGAAAAACACTTTCTGGCGTGTTTGCAATGAGCACCAGAAAGACAGTTTTATTAACTGAACCGCACTCAGTATTCAAGACTGTCAAAGAACAACTTGTTTTCAGCAAACTGCATCTTTGCTTTTACAACCCGTTATGAAGCATAAAAACACTTTCGGGCTCGCTTGCAATGAAAGGCAGAAAGAGTTTTATTAGCTGAACTGCGCTCCATAAGAAAGACTGTCAGAGCACAGCTTGCTTTCAGCAGACTGCGTATTTGTTTATACTAGCAATTGGAACACAGAAAAACACTTTCTGGCGTGTTTGCAATGAGCACCAGAAAGACAGTTTTATTAACTGAACCGCACTCAGTATTCAAGACTGTCAAAGAACAACTTGTTTTCAGCAAACTGCATCTTTGCTTTTACAACCCGTTATGAAGCATAAAAACACTTTCGGGCTCGCTTGCAATGAAAGGCAGAAAGAGTTTTATTAGCTGAACTGCACTCCATAAGAAAGACTCTCAGAGCACAGCTTGCTTTCAGCAGACTGCATATTTGTTTATACTAACAATTAGAACACAGAAAAACACTTTCTGGTTTGTTTGCAATGAGCACCAGAAAGACAGTTTTATTAACTCAACTGCACTCAGTATTCAAGACTGTCAAAGATAAACTTGTTTTCAGCAAACTGCATCTTTGCTTTTACAACCCGTTATGAAGCATAAAAACACTTTCGGGCTCGCTTGCAATGAAAGGCAGAAAGAGTTTTATTAGCTGAACTGCGCTCCATAAGAAAGACTGTCAGAGCACAGCTTGCTTTCAGCAGACTGCGTATTTGTTTATACTAACAATTGGAACACAGAAAAACACTTTCTGGCGTGTTTGCAATGAGCACCAGAAAGACAGTTTTATTAACTGAACCGCACTCAGTATTCAAGACTGTCAAAGAACAACTTGTTTTCAGCAAACTGCATCTTTGCTTTTACAACCCGTTATGAAGCATAAAAACACTTTCGGGCTCGCTTGCAATGAAAGGCAGAAAGAGTTTTATTAGCTGAACTGCGCTCCATAAGAAAGACTGTCAGAGCACAGCTTGCTTTCAGCAGACTGCGTATTTGTTTATACTAGCAATTGGAACACAGAAAAACACTTTCTGGCGTGTTTGCAATGAGCACCAGAAAGACAGTTTTATTAACTGAACCGCACTCAGTATTCAAGACTGTCAAAGAACAACTTGTTTTCAGCAAACTGCATCTTTGCTTTTACAACCCATTATGAAGCATAAAAACACTTTCGGGCTCGCTTGCAATGAAAGGCAGAAAGAGTTTTATTAGCTGAACTGCACTCCATAAGAAAGACTCTCAGAGCACAGCTTGCTTTCAGCAGACTGCATATTTGTTTATACTAACAATTAGAACACAGAAAAACACTTTCTGGTTTGTTTGCAATGAGCACCAGAAAGACAGTTTTATTAACTCAACTGCACTCAGTATTCAAGACTGTCAAAGATAAACTTGTTTTCAGCAAACTGCATCTTTGCTTTTACAACCCGTTATGAAGCATAAAAACACTTTCGGGCTCGCTTGCAATGAAAGGCAGAAAGAGTTTTATTAGCTGAACTGCGCTCCATAAGAAAGACTGTCAGAGCACAGCTTGCTTTCAGCAGACTGCGTATTTGTTTATACTAACAATTGGAACACAGAAAAACACTTTCTGGCGTGTTTGCAATGAGCACCAGAAAGACAGTTTTATTAACTGAACCGCACTCAGTATTCAAGACTGTCAAAGAACAACTTGTTTTCAGCAAACTGCATCTTTGCTTTTACAACCCGTTATGAAGCATAAAAACACTTTCGGGCTCGCTTGCAATGAAAGGCAGAAAGAGTTTTATTAGCTGAACTGCGCTCCATAAGAAAGACTGTCAGAGCACAGCTTGCTTTCAGCAGACTGCGTATTTGTTTATACTAGCAATTGGAACACAGAAAAACACTTTCTGGCGTGTTTGCAATGAGCACCAGAAAGACAGTTTTATTAACTGAACCGCACTCAGTATTCAAGACTGTCAAAGAACAACTTGTTTTCAGCAAACTGCATCTTTGCTTTTACAACCCGTTATGAAGCATAAAAACACTTTCGGGCTCGCTTGCAATGAAAGGCAGAAAGAGTTTTATTAGCTGAACTGCACTCCATAAGAAAGACTCTCAGAGCACAGCTTGCTTTCAGCAGACTGCATATTTGTTTATACTAACAATTAGAACACAGAAAAACACTTTCTGGTTTGTTTGCAATGAGCACCAGAAAGACAGTTTTATTAACTCAACTGCACTCAGTATTCAAGACTGTCAAAGATAAACTTGTTTTCAGCAAACTGCATCTTTGCTTTTACAACCCGTTATGAAGCATAAAAACACTTTCGGGCTCGCTTGCAATGAAAGGCAGAAAGAGTTTTATTAGCTGAACTGCGCTCCATAAGAAAGACTGTCAGAGCACAGCTTGCTTTCAGCAGACTGCGTATTTGTTTATACTAACAATTGGAACACAGAAAAACACTTTCTGGCGTGTTTGCAATGAGCACCAGAAAGACAGTTTTATTAACTGAACCGCACTCAGTATTCAAGACTGTCAAAGAACAACTTGTTTTCAGCAAACTGCATCTTTGCTTTTACAACCCGTTATGAAGCATAAAAACACTTTCGGGCTCGCTTGCAATGAAAGGCAGAAAGAGTTTTATTAGCTGAACTGCGCTCCATAAGAAAGACTCTCAGAGCACAGCTTGCTTTCAGCAGACTGCATATTTGTTTATACTAACAAGTAGAACACAGAAAAACACTTTCTGGTTTGTTTGCAATGAGCACCAGAAAGACAGTTTTATTAACTGAACCGCACTCAGTATTCAAGACTGTCAAAGAACAACTTGTTTTCAGCAAACTGCATCTTTGCTTTTACAACCCGTTATGAAGCATAAAAACACTTTCGGGCTCGCTTGCAATGAAAGGCAGAAAGAGTTTTATTAGCTGAACTGCGCTCCATAAGAAAGACTGTCAGAGCACAGCTTGCTTTCAGCAGACTGCGTATTTGTTTATACTAGCAATTGGAACACAGAAAAACACTTTCTGGCGTGTTTGCAATGAGCACCAGAAAGACAGTTTTATTAACTGAACCGCACTCAGTATTCAAGACTGTCAAAGATAAACTTGTTTTCAGCAAACTGCATCTTTGCTTTTACAACCCGTTATGAAGCATAAAAACACTTTCGGGCTCGCTTGCAATGAAAGGCAGAAAGAATTTTATTAGCTGAACTGCACTCCATAAGAAAGACTCTCAGAGCACAGCTTGCTTTCAGCAGACTGCATATTTGTTTATACTAACAATTAGAACACAGAAAAACACTTTCTGGTTTGTTTGCAATGAGCACCAGAAAGACAGTTTTATTAACTCAACTGCACTCAGTATTCACGACTGTCAAAGATAAACTTGTTTTCAGCAAACTGCATCTTTGCTTTTACAACCCGTTATGAAGCATAAAAACACTTTCGGGCTCGCTTGCAATGAAAGGCAGAAAGAGTTTTATTAGCTGAACTGCGCTCCATAAGAAAGACTGTCAGAGCACAGCTTGCTTTCAGCAGACTGCGTATTTGTTTATACTAACAATTGGAACACAGAAAAACACTTTCTGGCGTGTTTGCAATGAGCACCAGAAAGACAGTTTTATTAACTGAACCGCACTCAGTATTCAAGACTGTCAAAGAACAACTTGTTTTCAGCAAACTGCATCTTTGCTTTTACAACCCGTTATGAAGCATAAAAACACTTTCGGGCTCGCTTGCAATGAAAGGCAGAAAGAGTTTTATTAGCTGAACTGCGCTCCATAAGAAAGACTGTCAGAGCACAGCTTGCTTTCAGCAGACTGCGTATTTGTTTATACTAGCAATTGGAACACAGAAAAACACTTTCTGGTTTGATTGCAATGAGCACCAGAAAGACAGTTTTATTAACTCAACTGCACTCAGTATTCAAGACTGTCAAAGATAAACTTGTTTTCAGCAAACTGCATCTTTGCTTTTACAACCCGTTATGAAGCATAAAAACACTTTCGGGCTCGCTTGCAATGAAAGGCAGAAAGAGTTTTATTAGCTGAACTGCGCTCCATAAGAAAG
>NW_027101043.1:0-14945 GCF_029633855.1 Hoplias malabaricus
ACAAACTACACTGTACACACACAGCTCCTCACTCCCTCTACAGTGAACTACATCAGTCATAAACTACACTGTACACACACAGCTCCTCACTCCCTCTACAGTGAACTACATCAGTCATAAACTACACTGTACACACACAGCTCCTCGCTCCCTCTACAGTGAACTACATCAGTCACAAACTACACTGTACACACACAGACAGCAGTAGAGTTCAGATTCACACAGATGAATAAATAGATATGGTGTGTGTTAGAAATATATACTGCACTGTTAATATCTATATTCAGTCGTTTCAGGACGTGTGTAGTGCACTACAGAGGGAGGATGGAGTGATTTGGGATGAGACCAGTTTTTCTTAAGTCTCATGGTGTTTTGATGTCCCGTTTAAGCTTTAAATGCTGGTCTTGACCTAATGCAACCTAAGCAAGTCAGCTACCAACACAACAGCTGATTTATTTTCAATTTTGACATTTATTTTATGAAAATACAACTTTTGGATGGCATTTTAATTCAGACCCACTCTTAGAGAAACTAGTGAGTTCCATAATTTGCTCAACCTTGGCATGAAGGGAATATTTTCAGGTGATATGAGTTTTAAAGCGTGCCATACGTATACTGTACATCTCTAGATATACACACTTCAGAGTATTTATCAGTTATTCATGCCACAAAATATTCCAAAATAGTTCAAATAATGTGTAACAAAACCAAAGGTAACTAATGTACATGCTAAAAAAACCACTAAATAACCTCTGCACAAATATTTAAGCATAGACATGGAACAGCTACAGTATATAAATAAACCCTTAGTGCAACGAGTATTCAGCTCAAGCTGCAGCTCAAGCCACTTAAACGCCAAAACCTGTTACATGCGGTAAGCTGACATCCTTAAATTCTATATTGAGAATACACAGTAAAATGAAGGAGAGGTTTCTTATGAAGCCAGGCCCAGCAGGAATCCTCCAGCAAAGCCCCCTGTGAGGACCATGTTTTTCTTCACAAATGTCTGCACCTTTGTGAAAGAAAGAAAGATGAGGTGATGGTTAAAACCAGTTTAAAAAAAAAAAGTAGTTCATACAGACAACACCAAACTCGCCCTTCACACAGAGCCTTTATTTACCCACAGCTTTAGCTGCTTTAGTGTTGAGAACACAGTCCAGGAGTGGAGCTGTTACACAGGTTTGTTCTTTCTTAGTTAACACTACTAACTTACTTTCATTTTTTGATTGTGCTACCAAAAATTACGCCATGTATTAAAGCAACAATAGGTAACATTTTTACCTCAAAATTTCAGCTTCAAAACAATTTTGATGCTTCCCTGAAATGAGAACAGAGCCTCTGTTGTTGCTACTTCGGGGTCAGCACCTTGGAAGCTGCACTATGTGAATTTTGGAGGCAGGCAGGAAACACGCCGCCCCTCCCCTTTGATTTCAGGACAGTGCTGAAATGAATTACACTTCGCCACTGCAGGGGGAGCCAAGGAGCTAAAATGCCAAATCTTATCTACTTTTACGTTAAGCATTAATTAATAATTCATAGCAACAACAACTAATTCAGTTAACACCATTCAGAATTTGAGAAACAAAAAATTAACACACTGCAAACAACTGGGAGTACCAGTTAGATGCTAGCTATTACAGGCATCTGGATCTAGATTCAGCCGTTTGTATCCTCCTCCAAGTGTGTTGCGCTCTCCAATGACATGTTAGCAGCAGTTCAAAAAGAGGGTGGTTGGGTTCACCCACTGAGCTTGACAGCACTGAATAACATGGGGAGACGTGGCTACTAGGTGACACACGTTGGTAGGTGGATTGGCAACTCAAAAGTGTCTGTAGGTGTGAGTGAATGTGTGAGTGTGCGTCGCCCTGCAAAGGACTGGCGCCCCCTCCAGGGTGTGTCCCTCATTGCGCCCAGTGAACTAGATAAGCGCTTACAGACAATGAATGAACGTATAGTTGCAGTTTTGACATCTGTAGAGTCTCCTAAGGTACAGCAGAAGCTGTGAAGCCATGGAGCTCTAGTGGTTGGTTTAATGTTGTAACCGAAACTGCAAGTACAGCTCAAAGCATTTAATCACCAACTCATCTAAAATGTGACTTTAACCCTCAGACTGTTCTAGATGCATACTTTTTTCTTCTTTGTTTGATGTCGGCATTTACAACTGGTTTGAGCTTAGTGCAGATGCTGCACCTCATTACTGGCGTCACAGTTTGGTGACTTTCCAAAAACAAAACTTTGTTGATTCACAGACTTTTACTAGTTATCCCCTGGAAGAGAATGCACTACGTTAATTATTGTCATCATACCTCCTGCACTTTTGTCCTCACTTCTTTCGGTGGCCTGTCAGTATTTAGTTTCAGTTGCTTCTTGGCCTTGTTCACGTCCTGTTCCACCCTCTTCCAGTCGACTTTAATGTAGCCGGTGTGATTAGCAATCTAAAATGGCAAAATAAGAGAGATCATATCTCTTATAAACTTTCGCACTAGCTTTGAGGTTGGATAATGATTTTCTGGTCAAATGTACAGAATTACCTGGAGCAGAAAGAAGCCACCACCCACTGCTGACGCGGCCAGTTTGCCAACCTTCTGAAACAAATACCCTGCACACCTGAAACACCAACACGAGACGTGACAAATGTTACACTTTATTACTCTTGTTATAAAGCCTAACTATGTTGTTATGTATGTTTTATGTGCAATTTATTACACACAGAACAAGGCAAAAATCAGAGACCACCCGGTCCATTTGTAAAGTTAGTAAAACAGCAGAAAATATATATTCATCAAATGATTTGTTTAGTTTTTGTTCTTTTCCAGAGACTTGCTTTTGTTTTTTCAAAGAAAACTACTGCGATATTATTTTCCACACGTCCGAAGTTCAATAGAAGTCAGTTCTATTTTCTAGAATTATGTAGAGCCGACATCATTTTTGGGTTCCTGAAAACTACACGTCCTTTCAGACCCATACTGTTGAGCTGTCCCCTAACAGTAAAAGGACAGACAAATCCTCAAAATCATTTTTGCAAGAACGGTGCTACTCTTTTTATAAAGATGAAATATTGCACTGTTTATCTGATGACAAATGTCTGATGTGTGAATGTTAGAGTGTAGCCAAATTATGGCCACCTTCGTGAACAGCTTTTGTTCACAGACACAGATGTAGCATGGGTTTAGCAGTAACTTGGCTTTCAAGGTTGGATGGATGGACAGATGGATGGATGAATGGATGGATGGATGAGGTGGCAGTAGTGTGTAAATTAGTGAACAAATGAAATACTGAGATTATGCACAGTGCCAATAGTGTTTGTGTAAATTACTGTTAACGTTTTCAGATTGTTTAAATAATTTAACCAGTTCAGATATTCTGACTCACCAGCCAGTCACTCCACCGATAGCGAGCTGTGTTGCTACCGAATACTTTTCAGCAGCTGGCCCAGAGTTGTTGCCAAACACTTTATTCCACCATCTCTGTTTCTTGACATGTTCTGCCAAGTCCATCACAAAGGCTTCACCATCTGAAGGATTAAAGAAATGAATGCTGATTTCAGCCTCAGTTCAGACTGAAATGTGGGCCAGGCCTATGTTAAGCTATGTTTACTGATTAACGTATTTAAACTAGCTTATAGCCATGACTCACCAGTGAAAGGTTTCTTTAAAATGACACTGACATGCACTTAAAGCCCAGACGAGCACTGAGACCCAAGGTTACATAATCAAAAGCCTCTTTCCCATAATGTTAAAAATAAAAAAACAACACAGAAACTAAGAAAATGTCAAAAATACACGTTAGCATGTGATAATGATTTAATTTCCACTCTCGTTTACAGGATGAACATCATGCACTTTCACAGAACTAATGGTCAATTTGGGTTCATCTCTTGGAAGTGACCTTGGCTGCAGTAGCCTTTGGACAAAGGCCACTACTTCTACCAACACACAACCAAAATAGCATTAGTGAAGCCGCCTAAAGAATGTCGGGATCGGTTTCCATCGGACGGATTTGCAATTAAAACCCTCACAGGAGCTCAAATCAGATCAGTGTAGGGCTCCATAGCCATGCTGATCACCGGCCCAAACCAAAGAACCAAAGGGTGTGCCCGTTGTCCTGATAACTGGGTGTAAGTCATACTTTCTCCCCCCTCAGCAACCACATTTTACACTCGATCAACGTTGCATGACAAACTTGGCTCCTATCGAGGCTTTGACAGCTACTGTCCCCCTTAACATGCAAATGTAAATACAAGTGCCTATCTGTGGCTCTGCCCTAATCTACTCAAACAAGGCCAAAGCTAGCCTTCCATTTGAATTCTCCCGTCCGCCTTAAGTAGTGCAGCATTTCCACTCTAGACGAGGTAAATTACCTCAGGGAAGAGGTAGAGAAGCCAGTGTGTCTCTGCTGCAACATTTAAAAGACTCCTCCAGTGAATATCCAGCTTTTAAGCAGTCAGAAACACAACTTTGTAAGCGCAGTTTTCCAAAGACAGTGTGAATCAGACAAATTCAGACACCAGGGGTTTCTTATGTCAGAGAGTTTAAGGTGGGTTGCGGCTTTCAAGCTGCAGGTGAGTGGTGACGTGGGACAAGTGAAGACATGGAGAGAAGTTTCATTTTCATTTTTCTATGCGTACCGAATGGAGGTGAAGATTATATCTTAACCAATTTTTAAAGAGTTATTATGGGGTGTTTTTAGGGGAGAGATACTTAGAGGATGTAGTAGGCAAAATTTACCTATAGAAACCATGATTTTATTTCACACTACTATTTGAACCTTTACCAAAACTAGATACAAAAATGTATTGTAGACATTGAGACGCCTGGTTCCTATCTCCACCACTGTAAAGTCATTTGTGTGAGTGTTGGTTACAGAATTGAGGGTTGTTTTTATTTATTTATTATTATTATTATTCCCCCCATATATATTTGGCTATAAAAAATTGTATTGCGCAGATATTATGAGATCCCCTTTAAGGTGGAACGGAAAATGTGAATAAGGAGCTGGGCTAATGGGAGGCTAACGTGGTTAGCATACCTCTTCTCCACACCCTGAGGGGAGGAAAAGTAAACAGGGCTCAAAGAGACATTTTCATTCACACAGAACGGGTCTCACGTGTAAGTTAAGCACAAAAGAGTGGAAACAGTGAAAATGCAGATTATGCAGAAAGTGCTTTGGCCTCGAAGCCCAACTAAGAAAAGAACGAGGCTGTGTCTCAAATGCATTTACGCTACGTAATAGCACCCAGAACTCAAATACTACATTATATATCCACTAGAAAGCCATTTATAGACAGACAGAAACTTCACAAGTCTGCCTTAAGTTACTAGTGCTCTACAGAGGCATAAATACATTAGATTCACGACCACTGAAGTGTACTAGCTATGTAGGGAGAATGGAGATATTGGGACTCGCTCAATATATAATTTCCAGTTTTAATTCAATTTCGTTAACTTTATGCTGCAGTTAGTCATTTAGCATTTAAGTGACTTCCCATTTATATCTTTAAACATCTGACAACATTTATGAACCCCCAGAAGTTAGAAGGCAGTCTTCCAGGGACGTTTTGGGGCAATGTTTTTGACATTTAACATCAGTGAACCCAAACATAAGAGCCAGGTTGTGGTCTACTTCCTGTGCCCTCGGCTTGTAGCGGACGGTAACGCCGGGTTCGGTAAAGTCCGTTAACGCTCGTCTAACCTTAGTCCGAGTTACTACGACTCTGAAGGACAGACAGAACTGAACGCCTACTTTTAAACACATATCAAGCTTTATCTATTCAAAGAGGAGGCGTTTATTTCATACACAAATGCACATTTAGACCGGTGGCATCTCTTATTAATAGAGCTCTCTGCAAAACCCGTGAACCCTTACCGTTCTTTATCTTCTCAGCCATTTTTCTCAGTGTTTCCCACTCGGACTGCGATCCCGAACACAGCCTCAAGGACACGTGACTCAGAACTCTCTCTGTCTGTGTGTGTGTGTGTGTGTGTGTGTGTGTGTGTGTTGTTATTCATCACGTTGTGAGGACCACGTACATATCATTTCCCCATGACGTAAATCATTACATTGAAGTGTAAGATGTGTTGGGGTTATGGCTAGGTTTATGGTTAAGGTAGTAGTAGTTTGGGGGGCACGGTGGTGCTGCAGGTGGTCCCGCTGTTACACAGTTCCAGGGTCCTGGAGGTTGGGGGTTCCCGCTCCAGGTGACAATCTGTGAGGAGTGTGGTGTGTTCTCCCCATGTGTTTCCTCCCACGGTCCAAAAACACAGGTTTGTAGGTGGATTGGCGACTCAAAAGTGTGAGTGTGTATCGCCCTGTGCAGGACTGGTGCCCCCTCCAGGGTGTGTTTCTGCCTTGCTTTGATTCCGTGTAGGCTCCTGATCCAGACAGTTATAAGACGGAGTTTTAGGGCCATTCTTAAAAAAAATGTTCTAAGAATAAAGTCGGAATAAAAAAAGTGTGTGTTCAGGGAATATTTTACATTGTGAACATACACTTTTGAGTCTTCAACACACCACACTCCTCACAGACAGTCACCTGGGAGGAAACCCACACAGACACAGAGAGAACACACCACACTCCTCACAGACAGTCACCCGGAGGAAACCCACGCAGACACAGAGAGAACACACCACACTCCTCACAGATAGTCACCTGAAGGAAACCCACACAGACACAGAGAGAACACACCACACTCCTCACAGACAGTCACCCGGAGGAAACCCACACAGACACAGAGAGAACACACCACACTCCTCACAGACAGTCACCCGGAGGAAACCCACGCAGACACAGAGAGAACACACCACACTCCTCACAGATAGTCACCTGAAGGAAACCCACACAGACACAGAGAGAACACACCACACTCCTCACAGACAGTCACCCGGAGGAAACCCACGCAGACACAGGGAGAACACACCACACTCCTCACAGATAGTCACCTGAAGGAAACCCACACAGACACAGGGAGAACACACCACACTCCTCACAGACAGTCACCCGGAGGAAACCCACGCAGACACAGGGAGAACACACCACACTCCTCACAGACAGTCACCCGGAGGAAACCCACGCAGACACAGGGAGAACACACCACACTCCTCACAGACAGTCACCCGGAGGAAACCCACGCAGACACAGGGAGAACACACCACACTCCTCACAGACAGTCACCCGGAGGAAACCCACGCAGACACAGAGAGAACACACCACACTCCTCACAGACAGTCACCTGAAGGAAACCCACACAGACACAGAGAGAACACACCACACTCCTCACAGACAGTCACCCGGAGGAAACCCACGCAGACACAGGGAGAACACACCACACTCCTCACAGACAGTCACCTGAAGGAAACCCACACAGACACAGAGAGAACACACCACACTCCTCACAGATAGTCACCTGAAGGAAACCCACACAGACACAGGGAGAACACACCACACTCCTCACAGACAGTCACCCGGAGGAAACCCACGCAGACACAGGGAGAACACACCACACTCCTCACAGACAGTCACCCGGAGGAAACCCACGCAGACACAGGGAGAACACACCACACTCCTCACAGACAGTCACCCGGAGGAAACCCACACAGACACAGAGAGAACACACCA
The DNA here is from genome assembly GCF_029633855.1 of Hoplias malabaricus. NCBI lineage: Eukaryota > Metazoa > Chordata > Actinopteri > Characiformes > Erythrinidae > Hoplias > Hoplias malabaricus. The sequence goes on from NW_027101043.1 coordinate 7,615, forward strand.
CACTCCTCACAGACAGTCACCCGGAGGAAACCCACGCAGACACAGGGAGAACACACCACACTGTATTCACACTGGAAACTGTATTCTTGAGTAAACAGTCTAACAATATTATTTTAGTCATCAATTTATTCTAAGATTTAATTCAAACATTACACACTTATTTTTATATATAAACAAAACTGTAAGGTTATTCCTGTCCAAATGTAATTTTGAGGAAAATATTTGTGACTTACATATCGTCGCTGTCCATTTTAACCTCCGTGTTTGTGGACGTTTAGTTACTGCATCATTTGCACACAGCTGCTGTCCCTCACACTGTGTGTAAATCTCACGATGAATGACAATAAAATAGAAACGCTCCAAAATGACTCTGAATTCAATCTTTTGACAGTGACTTCCACTGAAAGTTAAGAAGGTTTTTTTCCTCCTGTAAAGGTACTGTTTTGGGAGATACATGTTTTTAATTGGACAGTGAAAAGCAGCTCAGGGACCTGCACATTTAAGAAATATCCTCCCGCTCCCAACATCGGCTCCAACAAACGTCCCTCAGCGTCACTTCACAGAGCTCAGAGATCAATTCATAACCGGGTTCAGGGGGGGAATTAAAAATACCTTGCTCTGTGAGACACTGCCGGTCGATGGGAAGCAGGATTAAAGAGCCCTCGTGGAGTTGTGTTGCTTCACTATAAATTAAAAACATGCTCCATCAGATCTGTGAAGTGCACTTTTACGTTTTCAGTGAATTAGTGACACTCTTTAGGATCATTGTAACAGTACAATGAAGTTTGACCTCTGGATTTAACTGTGTCAGTGAACACACACTCACACTAGTGAACAGAACACACACACCTGGAGCAGCTGGCAGCCATCCTCAGCACCTGGGCAGGGTTGGGGTTTGTGAACAAACTGTTCTGTGCTTTATCATGCGTCTTCAGTGCATAAGCTCTCAGCCAATCAGAAAGGGATGTGTATTTTGACTAAGGAAGTCATTACCGTTGCTCCTCCCCCTCATTCTTTTCTCCTTGGTTGAGAAGAGCATGGTGAACACACCCTAATATCACCATTGATGGAATGAACAAGCAAACTTGGGGTCAAAATTCATGATATTTAACATTATATAATTAATTCATGAATATTCATGATGTTTAAATATATATTTGATATTTGATTTGATAAAGTCATGGCCACATTTTCATTTTTTTGCAAAGTTGGTGCTGAAGCTTGGAAACACTTGTGAACTGAAAGATGGTAAACAATCAATATTTATTTTATATATATTTTTAAAATTGTTTAATAACAAAAAAACTAAATGTCATACAGCCCACGATTATAACTTCTTTTCCTTCATTATTTAACATTATTGTAGACACAGTTTATCAGAATTCTTATTAAATACCTCTCAAACAGACCCGAGGCCGTGGAGGGTGTCCCAGCCGAAACAGACCCGAGGCACAGCAGCAGCACAACTATGTGAGTGCTTCTTAACATCTCAGATATTTGCTGCTGAATGTCGGCATTGTTTTTCAATTCCTCCGGCACTTAATTTGGAACAGCTCCTGAACGTCCGTCAATAAATGATTTCACAGTTTCATGCTTCACCTTGTTTTGTTTTTTTTGTTTTTTTTTATTTTAATTTCAGAAGTGAAACGTTTGTGACGATGTCACCATTTCTCCTTCTTAGACCTTCCCATGTATCAGAGGATTGTCCTGCTGCGTCTTTGTGACGTTGCAGCACGGGTTTTGAGACACAACCAGTGCCTAGATTTACCTGTGTCTAAGAAAGCTACATGTCCACCTTTTTTTGTGATTTTTCTGCTTGTTCCGACCATGTTTTCTACATATCTTCATAGAACAAGGAGCTAGAAAGCCCTTGTGGTGCAGTGACTGAGGACTGGGGGGGAGTCGGGGGCTGGTGGTGAGGGCGAGGTGTATAAACCGTCACAGGGGATACCGTTGATTAGGGGACGTTAGGGTGAAAGCAGGAGGGGCTTCAGATTTCTCACATCCTTCAGTTATTTCACAAGTGAATTAAAAACGTGGATTGTACGTTGAAAAAAAAAACGAGGGCTTTTACAGGTTTTTATAACTATTTCTAAAAAAAACTAAACGAATGCAGTAAAGAAAAGTGTAAAGCAAAACAATAAGCAATAAATATGCACTCATTAGTAATTAATTACTGTCTCTCTTAAAGATTAACAAACAGATCAAAGGTAGTTACAGCAAAATAAACTAAAAAAAACTGTACCAAAAGATAGAACAGAATAAAAGCATGTGATTTATCAAAATAAAAGCATACTCTTTATTAGTTAAAATATTAAGAAAACGGAAGCTCCACTAAAATAAAGAGTAAAGGTTAATATTAATTTAAATTATAAACGAAAACAAAAAAACACAAATAAAAGTGGGGTTTTTAAAAGTTAAATGAGAGTTAAAAGAGAGTCACAAAACCATAATGTTTTCAATTTTTTATTTTATTTGATTTGTCTGTGACAGAAAAACCAACATTTCACCTGAAGAGGAATAAACCGATGAATGGGGTGTCTTCGCTGACCCAGTAATCAGATGTAGCTGTATCTTAGAGCACACAGACCCTACACTGAGTACCGGGTTAGCGAAAGACACCAGAACCACGAGAGAATCACCAGCTTCCAGACGATTCTTCTTACTCCGCAGGGTCAGAGCTGAAAGGCAGTTCAGATCACAGTCGCTTTCCACGTGTTGAAACCCTAGTCTAACCCTGACGTCTAATCCGTTAGCTACAAACCAATGACTCAAAGAAAGGAAAGTCTGCCTTGCCATATGCTCAACGGTGGATGCCATTCTTGTGCACCGCTCCTGATCTGAGAGAACACTAATAAAAGTGAAACTGGTAGTGAGTTTGTTAGGGGGAATACCACAGCCTCATTATGCATGTGCTCCGAAAGGTTATTTCCCAAAAAAAAAAAAAGTCCACACTTTGCAGAAACTGACCTGAACGCAAACTGCGTCCACGCTTCGGTCTCGGAGGCCGTGCGGCTCTTTGTTGCTCAGAATGAAGAAGTCAGGCTGAGGTGGAAAGTGTGTTATGTGTAACGGCTTTCAGGAAACGGCTTTCTCATCTTCTTCAAGCTTCGGTCTTGAATGTGATGGGAGTTAAGGTCTAGTCGACGGAGAACGTGCTGAAGTTCTTGCTCAATAAAGAAGTCAATGAACAGTTTCAGAATAGAATAATGTCCTAAGATGAGCTGGTATTGTATAACGATACTAAACAAGGAAGAGCTCTTTCTTAAGGTTTTTTTTTGAGTACTTACCGTATGCGGTTCGGTCCCCGGCAGCAGTTCAGCGTCCAAGGAACAATGCAAGATTTTTGTGCAACCAACCCATTCATGCACAAAGCCAAGCCTTCAGAGCTCGGAAACTCAACCCACCGTTCAAAGCCCATACCTGTTTCCACCGAACTCCTCGCGCTCAGTTTCATGTAAGCTGCCTATTGCTCCACATCCTTCCTCCCTCAAAGCTGAATTCTAAGAATCCGACAACTTCCTCGGTAACAGAAAAAGACTCAGAGCGTCTGCAGCTGCTCTTAGGGCAGATCTTCGTGTTCCTCAAGTGTGTCTCGATCAAAGAGTGTCAAGGCAAAGGTGCAGGCTACCGTTTTTATCATCTGCCTTCACGAATTTCCCCTGGGTCTCTCCCTTCACCTGCTTGGGAATTATGAATGTTAGTCACCTTGTGGTGGGACAGTCCCTTCAAAACATCTCACTCGTTCGATCGCCGCGATCCTGCCGTTGAGCCCCATGTTGGAGTTCAGATGTATTTGCTCTAATTTTGTTGCTGTGATGTTGAATCATGTTGATCCCCCTCCGCCCATCTTTTTTTTTTTTTTTTTATATTTATTCATTTATTTTTAAGAAAAAAAAAAGTGTCTGATGAAAATCCAGTGAAACAACGATTTTACTCTGAATTTCTTTACGTTTTATTTTGAACAACCCTTTGATGCTTTCTTTGGCTTTCGAAAGAAGAAATAATTTTTGATTTCCATTTAATTCCTTTTATATTTACACTGGACTTTAGATTTTCTTTAATTTAATTTTTGATTTCCAATTTCTTTCCCATTCTAGTTTAATTTCGTTTACAATATAAAGTCCTCTCAATCTACTCAATCGACTGTTTAACTTTTATTTATTTTTCTGAATAAGTCTTAAATATCTAACACAAATACAGCAAAATCCCCTGTGAGACACTGACTCATTTTTAGAAAATTCACTAGGGAAAGTGTTCCAAAATATTTTATAGAGAAAATGAAACTCTTTCTATTTCTATTTGTATGTTTACTCTTTCCCCAAAACAAAAGAAAAAGAACATTTTAATACACTTCCTGCACGTGTGTGTATTTTCATTTTAATACAAGTTTAATCTGATAATTATGTGATTTTTTTATAGTGTATAAAAAGTAACTATAAAAATGTGAACTGCAAATAAATAATTGTCTTAACACATCACAACTACGTGAGCTTCATTAAGTCAGAGAAGTAAACAATCAAACTTTACAATTTATCATATCTTTATATTACATTATTATTATTGGATGTGTTATAAACAGATACAGATGTGTCGTTACACAGATCAGATAAAAATGTTCAAATGTTTAAACACCTAAATCTAAATATTGGAATTTGTTTTTTTATAAATGTTTCTCAGATTTAAAGCCACAAATAGCCACTAATTTCTTAGAAGATTGAGTTTATTTAATTAAACGGTGTAATTTTATTTTTATAATAAATTGTTTTTCATTTCTCTTCCTCCAACACTTTCATTCAGAAATGTTAAATGTCCCGAAGAGTCCTTGTATCCATCAGCAAAAGGACAAAGTCCATGTGGAAGTCTACTCTTGACCTACTTTAAACCTGGAGTCCGTCACCGTTAGTGATTACAGTGTGGTCCGCTGACTGAGCTGGAAACTGAACCCCAGTCTGCGGTGTGGTAGGCAGTCGCATGTTCTATTACGGTGTACATGTCAAACTCAGTCCACAAACTATTTAAAAATCTAGAAAATGAATGAATGAAAATGTTTATATTACATTCATTAATGAGGACAGGGAGCATTCAAGTTTATTTCATTTGAAACATGGGTTTAACGTGCATCATGATGATGATGATGTGTGTGTTTATGTGCAACAAGTGGATGTTGGAGTGAAAGAGTGGCCCCAACATAAGAAGCTGAAAGTATTTTCCCTGTAAGAGAGCATTACATCATGTGCTGACCTTATGTAGGTTCAGCGATGATGTCATTAACAGGACTCTTTACTGAGCTGGTTCATTTGCATAAAATTCTGGTGAATCATATAGGACCCTGCCGTCTAAAAGAGGGAAAGTTTGTGAGTGCCGTGTACAGGAAGTCGGTGCTTGTCACTACCCATCAAACTCTACTGGTGGGCGGGGCCTTTTTTGTGTGTGCATGTCTGAGTTCATATATATGTGTGTGTGTGTGTTTACTTATGCATTTTCTTTGATGTTGACACGAGTGGCTTCAGTGAAATCAGCAGGGAAATGTTGCTTGCAGCCAATTCCGACATCTTATCTCTCTCATTTGAATGCTGATAGCGCAGGGTGCTTTTTCACCTGAGTGACAGACTCAAAGGAATGAAAACTCTTGTTTAACCCTAAACCCTACCCTTAAACACCACTCCAACTCGTCCTGACGTCACATAACGGAGCCCCAGCTCTCCAGAGATCACAGCCCCGCAGCTCAGCGCTTTTGTAGCCGATGCTTGGTGTTGTGAGACGTTTTATTGCTCTGTTTGTGATAAGTTTGAACACTTTACAGTGTGCGCAAATGAGGGCTGTGATATATTTAACGAAACATAAAAACTATTTGGAGCTATTTCTGATTTTGCTTTGACCACGTGATGAAAGAAACCTTTCTGCTGCTGATTTTAATGAAGAAAAAAAAACCCTCGGTTTGTACTTTCACTAACCAACGAGGACCTGTGCATTTTGTGGATTTTCTCCACATCTGTCCCCATCCAAAACAATCAACAGACACATCCCTGTTTTGTGACATCACAGATAACCCGTTATGTGAATGAGGAACGGCCACGAGTCTGAAACACAACTTAAATAAACAAAATAATTCAAAAAGATCCTTTCTACCGAGGGAGGAAAGTGTCTAAATCGAATGTTATTTTAAACGCTGTCTGCAGAGCTGTCCACCTCCGTTTGGTCGATTTTTGAAGGCGAACGTGGATCCTTCACTGCCTTCCATTTCCCAGAATCCTGTGTGTCAACATGGCCAGCAGGAATCACCAGAGGGGAGTGACCAAAGCGAGTGGAGCCTGCTACGTTTCAGTAAAAATGCACGTGAGATTTATCTAACGTGTCTCTATTTGTGTTGGGATGAATGGACCAATCGAAATGCTCCAAAATGACTCGATAAATCCTTGTACACCGACTTCCACTGAAAGTTAAGGGGTTTTTTTTTCTTCTCCTGAAGTTACAGCTAGGAGATTTGGAGTGTTTTTCTTAAAATGAAGACGTCATCTGTATCTTGCCAACGTCGTGACAGTTACAGTCTCAGAGATGTGCTCGAATTGGGCTGCTTTGGAAATGACGTGGTCTGACAAACAAAAAGCATGCATTTACAAGTCCAGATGTCTCTAAATGCACTAAATGTAAACGTAACTCTGGTACTGACACTGAGTTTGAAAAAGCACACCTTTTCATAATTACATTTTTAATCTAAAGCAAAAAATAACATGACCCATGACCTAAAAAAATAATAGATATAAAGAAATATGGCACAACAATGTCCTGTAGCTTCTGAAGAAAACATTCTCTTGAAGGGACAAAGCACCAGAAACAACCCCCTAACGCTCAGTGACACCTTTTGTTCTGAGAGTGTACGTTTCACGCTGAAGAACCTTGCTTCAAATGAAAAATGAATCTGCTCCTGTCCTGACTCCTCCAGTTCAAAGCAGGCCTCGTAGCCATGGTCTTATCAGAGATTTTGAGAAATTACTCAGTGTATTCTCCCCACCCGTGCTGACAGTATGCCAGTAAACTCACTCACTCACGCTCACCCTCATCCCTCAACTGACCTACCAGCTTCTTCAAGAGCAATGAGCTGATTGTACGTCTGTTTTCTGAAGCCTGAGGTCATACTTTTCCCATTTCAAGCTGAGGATGTGAGCACTACCCTTTTATTTAAAACACGCTCAGAGCTGGGGGGCAGCAATGAAACGTGCAGATCATTTAGTGTAAATCCGTAAAACATTTCCACAGTATGTTAATAACATTTCTGAGAAACACCGTTGTGTACAGCCCTTTGTTCCTATGCCCCTCTGTGTTGGGCT
>NW_027101044.1:0-85288 GCF_029633855.1 Hoplias malabaricus
GGGGAGGGCCTGGACATGCTTAAGCCCTGCTCTTAACACACACACACACACAAATTCCACCACTTTAGACCTGCCTGTTTGTACTAGCACACACTCGACCACACACCCCACACCTATGTGCGCATTTACAGACCACAAAGACGAACGTCACCCAAAGCGCGAACCCAGAAACGGAGCTCAGTCACAGGCCAGGTCTATTTTCTGACGATTGCGTTAAATGAATGAGCTTATTATTGTCAGACGGAGAGCGGACACGCAGCAATAAAAGCTCTAATATATATATATAAATCGACGTGAGCCCAACGTGGCTTCTGCCGGCACGGAAGGAGGAGGACTAGTGACAGAGGACAGCAATAAAACCCAGCAGCTCAGTTCAGGACAACGTAAGAGAAGAGGGAAATGGGATATTTACCGATTCCATGGCTGGCTTCAGAGAGGCGAAGGGTTAAAATCCAAGGGTGGTTTGAAAAAAGGAAAAAAAAAAAGAAAAAAAAAAAAAAAGAAAAAAAAAAAAAAAAAAGCCAAGAAAAACGCAGCTCTCTGTCTGTATTCCAAGAAAATCCTGAAAAACACAAGAAAACAAGAAGAAAGAGAGGTTAGTTTCCTGGATGCTGTAGTTTCACATTCCTAAAGTGATCCGGCACGGAGGATCATCTTTCCCCGCTCAGGTGTTCGTTTACTCTACGCTCATCGACGCCAGGCAAGGCCCGGCCGAGGAGACGTCTGAACTCTAATATCGTAACTCAGCAAGCAATCCCCTTCCAAACGACTTCTCTGAATAAAGGCAAGAAGTGAGGCGTTCTTGAGGTGTAGTGCAGGCCGAGCCAGTTTTAAATCACCCCACTGTAGCTCAAGGAGCAGGACTGATGAGCTTTAAAGGCATGGAGTGCTCGTTATGTCCGTTTTGCCTTGTTTAACCTCATCGTTTATGTGCGCTCACATTAAACATTGGTCAGGGCTGTGACTGCAGACTTTAGTGGGTTTTGTGCTGAGTCTCCTCAGTCTCCATCTTTATAAATCTGCTTCTTTTATCGCTCCTATTTTTCTTTATGCCTGTTTTTATTTTTGATTAGTTTCTGGACTGTGGTTTCACACCGAGGGGCGGGACAACACCAGCGAGGCGTGCCCTGAGAAGGCGGCGTGTCCTCCGGGGAGTTTCGGGTCATAGGCGGTTTGTCTCGCTCACACGCCATGGCCGAATAAAGAGCACAAATAAATAAAGGGTGCGTGAGTGCAGAAAAAGAGGAGTGTGGATGGAAAAGAGAGGCATTTTGTTTGCCAAACCTTTCTATCTGTATTAAAGGAACACTGGGTAGAATCATTGTGATGTTAAACTGAGGTGTAACAGGGAGAATGAGGCCTCTCTCTCGTGGCGCTTTTCCACTGCATGGAACCTACTTGACTCGACTCTTTTGCTTTTCTTTTCAAGTCCCAACCGTGTTGAGTAGGTACCAAATGGTGAGGTGTAAACCCTGCAGGGCTCTGATTGGCCAGAGCCATGTCAATCACCAGGAAATGCAGAGCTCATTCAAATCCAGCACAAACCGCAACTTGTCAAATCTCTAGCAGCTTTCACGTTTATTTTGATCGGACTCACAGCAGCGGCTCGTGACTTTCCCTCGAGGCGTTTTGAAGAGGTTTATAGGAGGCTTGGGCCGACGGCCGACAAACACTTCCAGTGGAAGCCGAACGTGCAACAAGTAAAAGTGTTGAGTCCAAAACATAAAACAACAAGCGATACACGATGTGTAAACAGCATCTAAATTTACCGCCGCAGTTGTTGTGGTTTTCAAAGCCAGTGATTCCTGTAAGACATGGGTTTTGCAACAGCACCAACTCCATTTTGTGGGGGAGCCCTGCTAAAAGCGAGTGGAGCCGTGTAGAGCACCATTGTTGCTACTCTAAGCGCAGCACTGTAGAATGTGTACCATATAACTTTTAGAGGAACGTAGGAAACCACCAGGCTCTCCCCTATCCCCTGGATTTTACAATTAATAACATGCAATGCTCTGCAATTGTAGGGGGAGCCAAGGTGCAAAAATACAAAATCTTGCCTAGTGTTACTTTAAAACCCACAATTTACGCTGCACTGTAGCTGTAAGGCTAACGCAGCTAACACAAGTGATGGAAACATAGCTAAACTAGGGCTGGGTGGTGTGGCCAACATTTATATCACAATATATTTCTTAATCGAAACCGACATCCAGAATTCTAAATCAGTCTATATCAATTATATTTCTTTGGTGGGAGCAGTTCGTACCAAAGAAAAACACAGCGTCTGTGGTTTGGACGTGCTGCGTTTTGACTTTAATTAAGACGACACCGAACAAAAAGACGTCAAACGTAAACACTGAGGAAAATACGTTCAGTCGCTGAAATATGAGGGTCACAAATACAAAACTAAAATAATCGTCCATTAATCGTAATCACGGTAAAATGTACAATTAATCGTGATATTGATTTGCGCTCATATCACCCAGCACTAATCTCTGTCAATATGATTTAATTCAGATATCGATAGGAACAATAAAAAAAGCCACCGAAAATCTGCTAAGAACGGAAACAACTTGACATCACAGACAAACAAGCTCCTCCTAGCTTTATCAATATTAATACGTTTAATTGAGTGTGATGATATGACGGCAGCGTCCGGTAATGACGGTCAGTGACTGACAGATGCTGTAAATAATGGAGTATTGAAATAGTGATAGTGTGTTAAAATCACATTATTGTTATTGAACCCTTGTATATCGCGATGAATATCGATATTGAATTACTGTCCAGCCCTAAGCCAATCTTTAAGCACTGTGTAAACTACACACAATAAAAATCACCAAACCAAATCTTAAACAGACTCGCTAAGACTTGTAAAAGTTTATTTAACTAACTACTTGTCCGTGTTTGTCGATAAAACCGTAGGTTACAGGAGTTACAGCCTCGGAGCTCAAGCGCAAAACCTTGGCTGATCAGCTGCTTTTTAGACAAAAAGCTGGAACCCGCACAAAAACATGCTCGAAGGCCTGGTGTTAAGTGAGTTCTGGTTTGTTTTTCTTCACTCTTTGTATAGGTGTTTTTAGGGGGGTGGGGGGGGGGGGGGGCAGAGGGGGCATTACAGGGGGCCCTTGAGCTGGGAACACAATGGTTGCATACCTCTGCTATCGCCCACTCCCACACACTACACCTCAGCACGCCAGCGAACAGTCAAAGCAAGAGTGGTATCCAAGGCGCAAGAGACAAACAACAGCGAGCAAAGCCTTCCTCCGACTGTCTCCGCAGAGCTGAAAGACATCTTAAGAGCAGTTCTACTTCTGTCAGATACAAGTCTACAATTATAGACTCACTGTGCAGTTATTGTGCCAGAGATAATTGGCATAATGTTGTTGTTAAATAGAGCTGCTTTAATATTACGGCTGGACGACGGTGATGTAATTAAATCTCGTGTTATTTTCACAGCATATCACGTTAATGCCGCTAGTCCACGCCAAAAGAAAGCACAGCAAATACCATTTCATTTAGTGGTTGTGTTGCTCCTTCTCTCTCTCTTAACGCTATCAACCAAAACAAAAGCACGTCTTGACCAACAACATGAGCGTAATCACAAAAAGACCAAGTACAACCAGTGAATCACGTTCTTAAATCGGTAAAGCCAAGGGTGACCAATATCTGAAGTGATCTTTTTATAAACGACAGGATTAGCAAATTTGTTTACCCTGGAGTGACTCAGAGAAGCTTTAATTGCCACAAACAGAGCTCTGCCTGTGTCCTCAGCCTGGTTCTGGAAGACTCTACAGAGGGCCAGAGAGGGGAGGAGATGGAAAGGCCAGATTAAGGCCAGGCCTGTGCAGTGTGTGTGTGAGGATCTGAGCCCTGTGGCTTCTCCCAGAAGGAATCTGACAGATTGGACTAATCCAGATCGGCGTGTACTCGCTCCTAATGGAGCTTGGAAAGAGGCCGGTAATCTTACTGAAAAAAAATCCCCCGACCACACACACCAGCACAGCCCCAACACACACACGGCCGTCCAAAACACTCCAGCTCACGCAAGCCCCCGGCTTATCAGCATAAACAGGGGACATTAAGTGCTTTTAGCCACTGTACATTCCTTGGCAGATTCGGTGATATTAGCAAAATGCTAACTTTCATGAAGGAAACGAGACCAGGTGAGTCGAGGCCGGATCACCATCAGGTGCAAAGGGACCGGCGTCAACAAGCATCACAGACATTCCAGCAATGGGTACGCATTCCTCATTCATGTGGGTCCAAAGCTGTCCATGCTCCTCATTAGAAGTCCTTGAAATAATATAGACTCGCTGGTAACGTCCTGTTTTTCCTGACAGCCGTTTAGTTTCATGTAACATTTCATATGACTCTGCTCAATAAAGGACAAGTCTCCTCAGAGTTTGCTATGTAACATTTTTGTAGATTACATTTTAGTAGAAATATTTAAGACAGAAACGAGGAATACACGGCAAAACGGACACAAAGTTGGACTCGGTTTTGTTCAAATCGATCTGACCGACTCAACGCCAGGAATCGATTCATAAGAATGACCTGATCACATTTGTGAAGCTGAACACCAGCGTCCAGAGGCAGTACATCTGTTTCCAAACACTTAATTATACATCATTAAACAAAAATAATGACCTAAAACGTTCATAAACTCACTCAAAGCACAACTTGAGTAAGAAAGCAACGGAAAAAAAGTCTCAAAGTGAAAGCGCTATGTTGTTGTGAAGCTGCAGACAGGCTGTTATAACTCACGACGCCACACTGGAGCTACCCAGGTGTTGATTAAACCTCCCTCTGCCTTCTCCACAAGCTAATAAACCCTATTTTACAATAAAATGGAATAAATAAATCAAATAAAACAATCCAAACTGTGATAAGGAAGGGTACTATCCTGAAAATTAGCTGCGTACATCACGGATGAACGTAGTAGTTTCACATCACTGAACAACTACAAGGATTTTCCGCATAATTAAACGTCTAACGTACGAGCAACATCTTTGAGAGCTGTCAGATACGAAACAAGACGCAATTAACCACAACAACAGTAAGAGTCTTGTTTCTCAACCTTATACAAAGGGGATTAAGGAAAAACAAAAATCCGACGGTTCTGTGGTGGGAAATAAGAGTCTGGGTAATGAAACCGGGCTCAGGTGGCGACTTGCCCTGATAGCAATGTTACAGCTGATGAGAACATCAATGGCCCCATTTAACAACGACCAGACCCACAGCACGAGAGCTTCCCTGACCTCGGAGTAATTTGATTAGGATTCTTCAGGAAGCGCTTCGGAGTTTCAGCGGGACTGGAATCGAACGTCTTGGTACAAAACAATTTGGAATTAAAAATACACTGAATACACAATGGGGCTGTTACAGAGCAGAGGAGCGGATGAACACAGCACCACGTCTTTCTGGGTTGTTTATGAGAAACTAGAGATGGGATTTAATTAAAAAAAATAAGAACTAAAAATAGAGACTATTAGCTTTAAAAGTAGCGCTATTCACTAAATAGAAACGTCTTAAATGGTTCCCCTTTCACACAAACAGCCGTGTAACCAACGCAAACACTGTGCCATACGGTATTTAAGGCTTCCGCTTGCGAACCCGGGGCCCATTTTATATCAGCGCAAAAGGCAGAAACAGCAGTGCCACAGCTAATCTAATCAGAAACACCTCTTTATTCGCTTTCCAAGAACGTACGTCACATTGCTCTTCTGTGCAGTTTGCCCCAATAAACAAAACCTTAAATCAGCAGCTAAACAAACAGCTTTTCAAAAGGCAGTTGAACCTACAGCGAAGGGGAGAGGGCGGGAAAAAAAAGCAGTCGGAGACTGGCTGGAAGAGTCGGATTCCTTCGAAGATAAGAGCTTAAAAGACCGGTTTGCTATCCACATTAGCTGCTTGTGCTGAAAGAAGAAGCCCTTCTTTTAATCGCTCCCTCCCTGCAGAGTGCATGCACTGCTGACCTTAAAAGGGAAACGCTGGGCCCGAGGAAGGGAACTCATGCACTCTGAATTACCAGTCAAAGGGCTGTTTATTATCGCAGCCCAAAGAGGATGCTTTCACAATTCTCTTCGAGCAGAAAGGAAAGAAGTGGCACTGCAGGGGCCTGGCCTCGCTCCTGCTACCCACATCCTGACCAGTGGCCTACAAACATCTCCATAAAAGTGGCTAAAGAAGGCACCAATAAAACACATCTAACACCCACGGATAAGGACACCACTTAGACTGAGTGTGAGGGCACCAAAAAAATGCAGAATCCAAAGAGTGGAGCCTGGAACTTCTTAACTGAACATTATATTATTAAACTACGTCACTACAGAGAGAGAGACAGAGACACAGAGAGAGAGAGAGAAACACAGTGAGCGAGACAGACACAGAGAGACAGGGAGAGAGAGAGAGACACAGAAACAGAGAGAGAGAGAGAGAGAGAGAGAGAGAGACAGAGAGAGAGAGACAGAGATTTAAAACATTTTAATGGTAAAAAAAAGTTTGAATGTGTCTTAATCTTTCCAAAAAACGTGAATTCATAAGGAAATAATTTAACACAACGGAAATCCAAGTCTGCGACACTGCCTTCCTTAGCTTCTTATCTACATTAGCCCCGTAGCTCCAGTTAAACACGGATAAACAAAGTCTTCTGTCTGTATTCTGCGTTCATTTCGTCCGTGTCACATTCTCTGAAAGCTTACATCAGAACGCATCAGTACCACAGTAAACCTCAGGGGGCAGCGTAGCTGATAGTTCAAGGTAAACACGGCATCTGGAGAGAAACAATCCTCCATCCCCATGCTGTGAAGTATTTATCGGCCTCACAGAGGCCTCTATTTGTAGCATATACCATTATCACCACCGCCTCCAGTCGCCTCGTTTGTTGTTGTTTACGTGAGACTTGGAACTGCCCTCTAGTGGACGTACAGCTTAAAGCCCACGCCAACGAACAGGACGCAGAGAAGCATACGACGTCTGACACGGAGGTATTCATTTACGTACGTAAAGGGAGTTTCGATGAGCTCGTAAACAACAGGTAATTCTGTGACGAATGAAGGTGCAGTTGAACTGATCTGAGTAGAAGGAGTGTGTTATTGTTTACACCAGGATGAGTTTAAATATGATACGTCACTGTTATCGCGCCAATCTTCTAATAACCTGCTGGACTCTGTTCTTATCAGCCTTTAATCGAGCTGTGAAACAGGTCAGAGATGAAAACACAGAGCACCTGGTGTATAGTACACACTTCTAAAACAATAAACAACCAGGAGAGGAGCTGAAACAACGAGCGCAAGCCGCTGCAGAAGAAGCATGCAGCCTCCATCATACGTGACATAAACGGCAGCGTTTACAGCGCTGAGAGGATTCTCTGCTGCTCATGTCTATCAGCGATGTTCTGACTAATTAGCTTTGACTCAGCATGAGGGACTGAAAAGCCGACACACGAGGAAACTGCTGAGGCATGAAACGACTCAGCACAAAACACACACACACACACACACACACACACACACACATTCCCAAAATGACCAGAGGCTCTTCCTATGGAACGACTGATGAAAAGAACAGCCTGACGCCGGCGTGTTCTCCAATCTACCGACCACCTCCTCCTTAAACACGCCCTTATCTTAAATAAGATCCGCACGCCTTCGTTGTGCTCGGCGTCTGAATTCCAGGAGGGATCTCTGTGGAACAGAAACGGCTCCCGGTGAAAGGCTGTTCGAGGCGTTCTCCTCGCTCTGAATTCTTTTTCTCGTGCCACTGGAGTCAGTAATGGTTTCAACCTCAACCTCCATCTTGCTCTGGAGCACATAAGGCCAGCTCTGTGCGCGCCTCGGAGAAGCAGGAAAAGGCGCAGGGCCATTTTTCCAAATCTCCCCTCGTAAATTAGATTACGAGCTTTTTCAACATCAGAGCAGCAGCGTGAGCAAGTTTTCGGGTCGCGGCGGCGTACGGGTCGGGGCTTGTACCGAGACCTTCAAAAGAGCTGCTCAGAGTATCTCCAAAGATGTGGAAAAGTGTTTTTTGAGAGACACAGAGACAGAGAGAGAGACACAGAGACAGAGAGAGAGCGCAAGAGAGAGAGACACAAACACACAGAGAGAGAGAGAGAGAGAGAGACACAAACACACAGAGAGAGAGAGAGAGAGAGACACAAACACACAGAGAGAGAGAGAGAGAGAGAGAGAGAGAGAGAGAGAGAGAGAGAGACAAACACACACACAGAGAGAGAGAGAGAGAGACACAAACACACACAGAGAGAGAGAGAGAGAGAGAGACACAAACACACACAGAGAGAGAGAGAGAGAGAGAGAGACACAAACACACACAGAGAGAGAGAGAGAGAGACACAAACACACACAGAGAGAGAGAGAGAGAGAGAGAGAGACAAACACACACAGAGAGAGAGAGAGAGAGAGAGACACAAACACACAGAGAGAGAGAGACACAAACACACAGAGAGAGAGAGAGAGACACAAACACACAGAGAGAGAGAGAGAGAGAGACACAAACACACACAGAGAGAGAGAGAGAGAGAGACACAAACACACACAGAGAGAGAGAGAGAGAGACACAGACACACACAGAGAGAGACACACACAGAGAGAGAGAGAGACACAAACACACAGAGAGAGAGAGAGAGAGAGAGAGAGAGAGAGAGAGAGAGAGAGAGAGAGAGAGAGAAAACAAGCAGCCCATTTTCTATTCCAGAAATCAGCCCAGAGCAATTGGTGGTTGTGCTGCTGACGTCTGAAGTGACATCGGAAATGACTGCAGAGGGGGAAAAAACGTCCACACCAGCACTGAGACTAGATAACGAGAGCAGGGAAAGAAAGAAAGTGACCAACGAGCACGCAGCATCAGCAATCATGTCATCCATCACAATACCCACCCGCCACAGAGAACAATCTTCAGAAACAAACACATTTCCTGTGCTCGGAGCCGCAGCACGTGTTTGTTGAGCTCGAGATGGGAACACGTCGTCAAACTCTGAAAGGAACGTCTGCACATCGAGTTACAGAGACAATCATCCACACCCAACGCGTTCCGAGAGAACTGAGCTACGACCGAAACAAGAGCTCACTCAGTCCAGCGGCTGACGGATAAAACCGGTTGATATTTACAACTAGAACCAGAGAAGGCACTTCCAAAACCAGTCTACTCATGACATCATTTACATTTTACCACACTCGCGTCTGACAAACCACCTGGTAAATCTCTACACACGACAGCCAGGTTTCAAACGCGGTAAAGCGCAGAGCGTTCGGAAAGTGAAGTCACTTAATCAGTGCAAGCCTAGAGCTGGACGATACGGCCAACATCTACATCACGATATATTCCTTCATCTCGGTCGATACGATATAAACAACAAGAGCCACAGAAAAACTGCCAAGAACTGAAAGCAACATGAAATCACCATCGAACAGCCTCTCGGCTTTGTTTAATATCTTTAATCTGACCTCTGCGCCCTATAACGAGAGTCAGTAGTCAGTGATACAGCGGTTCTGATTGTACTACGCTTCTGACGTCAAGTGCAGACACTTTAGAACTGCCCCGCCCCCTCGTCAGGGTCTGTCCAATCACACACAAGCAGCAGCAAAACAATTAAAAAGGTACAAACAATGACAGACTCCCGGATGACCCCGGATGTTGAGGGTGTGTTTTCAGGGTGCCCGAGACGTAAGGAAGGGAGCGGCCCTGGTGTTATTTCGGTTCCAGGCCGCCGCTGTGCACCTCTCCGGTCTGGTCCGTGTCTTTTGTGAACACGCAGACCTACGTGGCTCATAGAGCACTGTGGGATTAAGGAGCGGACGGCTGCTCTAATGCTACCCTGAGGGCACAACCATCCTTTATCCTGCTTCTCTTCTGTACGGCCCCCCTCACCCCCTTTTTTTTTCTCTCTCTCTCTCTCTCTCTCTCTCTCTCTCTCTCTCTCTCTCTCTCTCTCTCTCTCTCTCTCTCTCTCTCTCTCTCTCTCTCTCTCTCTCTCTCTCTCTCTCTCTCTCTCTCTCTCTCTCTCTCTCTCTCTCTCTCTCTCTCTCTCTCTCTCTCTCTCTCTCTCTCTCTCTCTCTCTCTCTCTCTCTCTCTCTCTCTCTCTCTCTCTCTCTCTCATCGGATTACAGGAAGAGCCACCATTTCCACAACCCAGTCAGCTCAATTTATCTGGGAAATCAGGCCGACAGAGCCCTCCCTCCCCACAGCGGCTCTTCAGACAGACGGCACTCTGCTGCCCGTAATCGCGAACACATCTGACCGCGGCCCACGGACCTCTCGCCAACCTTGCTGTCTGAATGTTGAAGACGAAGCAGAAGGTGGCTGGATCACAGGGGACCGGGCAACAGGCGAACACACACACAGCAGCTGAAAAATAACAAATGTGCTGCGTGCGTTACCACACACACACCCTTGTTTGTTAATAGTAGGTGTTCCAAAAAAACTGCAGTAAATCCAGAGTTGTGAACAGATTAAAAAGAACCGCTACATTTTCTTTAAAAATAAATAAATAAATAAAAAACAATCAATGCTGACAGCACTGATAGTATCCATGGTTTCCACAGTGACATTCCCGACGATATCAATGTTGCCCGAACGTGTAAAACCCTGAAGAACTGTAAGAATTAGAGAAAGCCTTGTACTGTTACAGAAAGCTGGTAAACAACAACAACAACAACTAGCATCTAGTAACTGCACCAAGAAGCTGATTCCACGTCAGCCTAAGTTTAAAGCATCTGTGTATCTAACATTTTAACATATTTACAAAGCCTAATATCAACTACAGAATACAAGTAGCACTTTCATTCAACTCTTAAAAGAAAAGAATAAAGGACCATCTTCATTTGGAGACATCTACCTTAAAGAACCTAGACACGTTAGAAATATCTGAAGTGTGCACTGCTCGGGGAAATAGCTGGGGCCAAGGTAGGGCCGAAATATTAGTGACGCAAAGGGTTACATGTTTTGATACGCTTAGCTAACATACAAGCTAATTCACCAACCACAAACAAACAAACAAACAAACAACACAGTGAAATACCATTCATACCCTATAATCCGACTGGCAGTGCACCAGGCCGTTTTATAATCAGCTCAGTCCCTGTGATTAAGAAATAAATAAATAAATAAAACGCTCACACATTGCTAGCATTAGCATTTGCTAGAGCTGGGTGATATAACTGCAAATCAAAACCACAATTAATTGAACATTAAATTTTATCTTAATTATGTTTAATAATCTTTTTTTTTTTTTTGCCCTCATAGTCCACTACTGCTCAAGCGGCTCGGTCGAACTCTGTGTTTGGGTTCTCCTCCATTTTGTTTCCATGTGTAGTGTTGTTTTAAGGGGACAGCACATAAACACACAGTGCGGGACATGTTAAAACCATTAACAAAATTTTTAAAAATACAGCCATAATTCAAAATAGGCATTACTACATCGATTAGAGGCTCTGAATGTGGATTTAATTAGTTTTTGATTAATTAATTGCCTGGCCCAAAAATGTTTTCGCCGTGGAAAGCTGCAGAGTGTAAGCACTAATCACTGCTGATTCCATTAAAATGAAGGGATATCGCACATGAAGTTTTGCTAGTGTGGCAGCGGTATTCCACTTCAGGTCCACCATCATCTGGATACTGTTTACCAGGAGATATCTGACATAAATATTACAAAGGATTTCTCATATCTCCCCCAGTAATGTTCAGCTGGACCTCTCTCAATGGAGCCCTACACGGAGCCAAAAGCACGGGTGATATATTTACTTATTTATCTATTTTTGACTCCACCTTCTCCGATGTCCATCTGCATTTGAAAGCCTGTTGTCATAAGTTACCTCTGAACCGCAGCAACTCTATATGACAGAAACCAGAGTCCGTCCTGCTGTATTTCGGGCATCGAGTATCAACGGCAGCAGCCTGCTTTATTGTAATATCCAACCTAGGCAAAATAAATTCAGCCATCCTATCTGCCCTCCGCAGGGGCAGGGAACCCGACACCACCTCCAGAGAGCGAGCAGGAGGGGCGCGAGGGTGCGTGCGTGCACGAGCGCGAGAAAGAGACAGGGCTACTGCCTGTCCCTTCCTCAAAAACATCTACATTATTGATCAGGCTGTCTTCTGCTGGGACCACTCCAATCTCCCCTTGTTCACTCGCTCGGAAGCATAACTACAATCACACACAGGACCGCTAGCTCCTTCTGCTTTGCTCGTTAAAGGCTGTGCAATGTTGCTAGCTTTGCTATTACAATTAGACACACTACAATCACCAAACGCCCTGCGATAGACAACTACAAGAGTTTGTAGAGAACCATAGTGTCCCCTTTTAAAAATATTAGGGATGAAGGGATTTAGTTAGTTAACTCTTGCTTAGAGACTGTTCACAGCTTTAAAACCTTAAATAAAATGAAAATACATTTAAATAAAATAACAGAACTACACAAATTAATTAAAAAATAAATAAATAATGATAAATAAACGAATGTTAACTTAAAGCAAACAATTAAACACATGGAAACACTGTGGAAAAGCACTGACAGACACTCTGGAGCAGCCACACATGCCTCAGGTGACCCTGCTCAAAGCCACACACACATTCACGAACACATGACCTTACTGAGAACGTCCAGATTAGCGATGTGTGAGTTAACGCTGTAATCCACAGTTAGGAGCAGTGGTAAACTCACTGCCAGCGTCACAACATTAAGCAATAATACATCTGACCTTTCTTCGCCTACTCGCCCTAATCACGAAAGCTGAGCTCTGATCAGAGCGAATAACATCGGTGACCCCCAGCTCATTGTTTACGTTCGTGTTCATGACGCAGCTGGTTCATTCGAGTGAGGTTATCGATCATGCAGGTTACTGTAGGACAGAGATTTAGTTGCTGTTAACTACGCGTTCGCATCATGGCTGCCACATGTACCCTGCGTCCGTTTTGCCTGTCGGTTGTGCACATCCTCAGGAAATAAACGCTATACGTATGCAAGGTAAACAGCAGGAGGCAGTGCAGGCAAAAACCACATCACAACGGCAGAGAGTTATGAAGGCGGCTGTGTCAGAGCCCATCGTTCTCCGGTCTGCCCTCTAGTGGAAGCCTGCAGTTGCAAGAGTAGTACATGAGTGAGTATGTGAACCATGGACGGTTGTCTACGCAAATCCATGCCCTAACAGCAATTATATCTCGACCCTAAAGGTTAGAGAAGAGGGCTTGGGACAGGAAGGCTGCTGGTTTGATATCCTGGACACCTCTGCCGTGTGTGTGTGTATTTACCATTCCAAATCACTAGTACGTGTTCGCAGACAAAGCTGGGTTAAAAGCAGATTCCAAATGTGTGTGTACATCTGTTTACAACAATAACTCTCTTAATGTAAACACCAAGGCTGGGTATTGGAGTTCAACCCTCTTGTGCTCAAAGTTTCCTATGCATTAATAAGCATCTGGGTCCAACATTCAGAATAATTGTAATTTAATAGTTTGTGATCCACTGCAGTCAAAAATAGCACCTCACTAGCATTCCCACCTCAAGGCACAGTAGTTTAACTTAGTCATTTAAAACACGTATCCAGAAATATCATTCAGGAACTGGTATTAAAGTCTATTTACACTGGCACTGAAATTCAACCGTGCTCAGCCTTAACAGCTTGTGTTCCACCAAGACAAATATCAGAGCAGGATCCGTGCGAAAGGACAGAGCTTGGAGTGTGAATGCCGTCTAAAAGTCCTCAACAGGCCATTAAGTAGGAGGCCTGTCGTGTATCCTGAGATAGCAGCTCCACAAAACACCATTAGCACGGTCAGATGGTTGATGCATCAGCTTAGCGTAAAGACACACAAGGACTTTGGACTTGGACAGGTTGAGAGTCCAGGGTATGGGGTGGGGGGAAGGGAGCGGAACGTCTGCACATGCCCAGTAAGTACACACATGTCCATCTGGCGTAGCGGACAGCTAAGCACTGCTACAGCCCACACGCCTGCGAATCTGCCAGGCAATGTGCAGGAAAATAAGAAAGGAACAGAGAAGGGGAAAAAATATCTCGCTCACACGGTGGAAAGAGGAAGATGGAAGCGTACAGGGAGCACTTCGGGGGCCGTGACAGAGGTACAGCTCGGCATACGGAGCTCTCAGGAAATATAGGCAAGGCCCGCGCTCTCCGGAGATTTACAATTCCGAAAATAAACAGTCAGACGTAAGAAAGCACATGCTCTAAACATCTGGTCTTGCAGAAGCAGATCACAGACAGTGATAATATCCCCTCCAGCCAGATGTGGACTCTGCTCAGCAGAGAATTCGACATCAACAAACTCAAAGACGTGTCACCGTTGTGGCCTCAATCCGCTTTCTACTTTAGCAGTCCTACTACTAATAATTATCAGGAGGAACCGACCACAGTGTGTGCCAGACTGGGGGAAAAAAACAGACTACTATCAGGGTGCTGGAATGAAACGGGGAAGAATAATTGGAGAGGAAAGGGAAGTAGCTGAATTGGGAATCTGCACCACTCCTGACACAGTTACCAGCGATGTTTATTCAGTGCAGCCGCGCTGGGCTCAAACGCTCTCCAAACACCCATCGCTCTCCAGTTGTCAAGGTAACCATTCCTTCGGACAGGAGGGTGGAAAACATACCATCCAAGACACTGAAATGCTCCGTTTAATCTAAATCACACACACAAACCCGAGGTTTTTCCGAACTGTACATTATGAGCTGGTTTTTTCCTCTAAAGGAGGGTATTTTCTCCCTCTTTTCCACACGCGAGCACAGTTCTGGGTCCTTAATGAAACATCTGAGAGCTGCTTTTCTCAAAATACCACACGAAACCAAACACACCCCTGTTCAGAACAGTTTTCAGCTCCTGTTTCTTTAAACGATAACGAGCCGCTCGCTGTTCACCCAGACCCCGAGCTCACAGCAGTGAGGTGCGGCAGCTGTTATTTTAGCCGTTTTTGCTCTGTTCTCTTTCTTCTCTGTTTTACCTCAGCATTCAGAAGCACCACAAAATCAGAAAGACTTATTTATCTGTTTACTGAATTCATATCACAAAAAAACAGACTCGTGCTTCTTTATTTAGTGTGTGTGTGTTGGTTGGCTTCAGATCTGATTTTTGTCTTAATATGTCCCCTGTAAATAAAACAGGATGAAGAGTAAGACTTTAGCAATGTGTATTGTGATGTGAACAAGCAGTGAGAACGGAAACACCACGCTTTATGCTTTCTAGTGCAACTGCATTGTTTGAACCCTAATGTTTGCAATCAACTACCCACTCCAGCTTCCCTCCTGCCTCCCCGCTCTAGTGTCATGACTAACAACATAACCCCACGCCTCCCGATTGTAATTTAGCTGGAGTACACTGTTACACCGTTAATGAGAACCCATATGACCTTGAGCAGTATGTTGTCTATAAAAACACTCGGTGCTAAACCCAGCTTTAGGTTTTGATGACATTGTTATGAACATCCTGAAGTACTTCTCGTTTTCTGAGAAAGAGCTGACTGCTAATTACTTTTGGGTATTTTGAAAATGTTATTCACATGCAAGGTTTAGAAATGGAAATGTGTCTTTTTAAAATCACCAAAATGTGGCCAAATTTCACATCAATCATCGACAGTTTTCACCCAACACTGCGTCTCCCTGATCTCACCCACAGCCACCAGCTTTTGGATGTTGTTGCACAAACACATGTTTCCAACAAGAAACAATCCTTTCAAACTTCTGCTGATGCAATGAACATCTAAACACATTGCAGGAGAATGCAAACTTCCCGGATATATCACATCAGCTGGAATGGATCTGTGCTAGTTGGCACTGTGGGCCATCCCACTTACCCAGAGGGTGCATGCCAATTGAGCTCTCTAGGACTACCAGCCTCAGACGGCTGAGACATCACTGGAGATAGAACTTGCAAGCAGCAGCAAACATGGATTTATTACCTTTACCTAAGGTGACTTAAGCTAAATATTACAAAACACAGGGATACATTTGGGAAGAGCGTTAATACTGGCCAGCACTTCTAGACAAGACTGCTCATAATAAAGAGGTGAGTAGAAGATCAACGGCTCTAAATCCAGCTTCCACCATTACGGATATACAGCGATGAATTTGAAGTGTTTTCTAAACACACACACAGAGAGAGAGAGAGAGAGAGGGAAATATATATATATTATTCCCTAAACCAATTTTGAAACCCAATATTGAGTCTCTTTCTAATAAAACCCAACTGCACTCCCTCTGCCCAATCTCAGCACACGCTGTGAAACCAAGTCACTGTCACCATAGCAATGTTTGCAGCGATTTCTTACGCGCTTCTGTTGCCCGAGTAATCCGCAGTCTGAATGGCAGGTTGTCATAATGCCTCTGCTGGTTTAGCCGTGACATTTAACACACATTCTCTTCACACTTCTGAGCAGCATTCGGGGGGAGAGAGAGAGAGAGAGAAAGAGAGAGAGAAGAAAGAGAGAGAGGAGAAAGAGATAGAAAGAGAGAGAGAGAGAATGAAACTAGGCAGAGTTAAGATGCTGCTGAGCTCATGTTAATTTCAAATTAACAGCATAAAAAAAAAGCAGCACAAAAAGCAGCCCTTAACAGCGTTAGGTCCAGAAAAGTACTCCACAGGGAGTGAGAGAGACACTTTTTTTGTGGTTTGAAAATTAGACGGACACATACTCTCTTTGTGACAGTCGTGATTACACCCAGTTCAACAATTAGGGAAATTTAAGATCCATTTCTGGCTCAAAATAACAGAGAGACCATCGCGAGACCAAAACGAGCACAGCATTCTCACCACAATCATAATTCACTGAAACGTTCATCCAAGGTTTTGTGATTCTGAGCCGTGCAGATGTATTTCACACAGGACTGTGTACAGTTAAAACCTTTAAAGACATTTTAAAAAGGACCAAAGCACAAAGGTGGAGACCTGGAGGCCACCAACACACACTGTGAAACATGAGCCAGTCACTATTCTAACTCAGAAATCATGGTATAAAAATGAGCCGTTCTGATACTGTGCTGGATTTGGCGTAGAGTGCTGACATTTCAGAATCGCCCCGCCCCCTCGCCCGAGTCTCTCAAATCACAGCGATGGACCCACGTTTATGTGAAAGAGCAAAACACGAGGTTTAAACTGAGCAAAAGTCAGATAAAACCAGAACGAAATAGAAAGAGAACAGAGCGAAAAAGGCTAAAAGTACAGAGCTTCCGCTCCTTGCTCCTCACTGCCGTGTGCTCAGGTCTGGGTGAACAGCAAACAGCTCATTACCATTTAAAGAAACAGGACAGGGGTGTTCAGACAGAGGGGGAGGAGAGCGCTCCTCCTGCGGGGTTTGATCCTTGTGGTATTTTGACCAAAGCATTCACAATCATTTCATTAAGACCAAAAATGTGTTCACATGTCCTCTCTAAGTGGATTAACTGAACTGGAAGGGTGACAGTTTATATCCCACAGCTGATATAGTCCATATGATATTGTCATATATGAAAAAAAATACCATGATGTGAATTATTCAGAACCTCTTCACCACTCACACAGCCTCTCTGCTGGTGTGTGTGTTACTGGTCGTCCTCAATCTACTCCAGGAACAGAAAAGTCCGTCTTGAACGGTGAAGAACAAGACATACCTGCGCCACAGATGCTGAGCATTTGCTCTTATTCACTTAAGATTCAGGAGTGAATAGGACTGCAGAGGCATTCAGTGGTGCATCAACGACGAGAGCCGCATCGCAGCGGCAAAGAAGGGATGAACAAGAACGACCAAATAATAGTTTCAGCACAACCTGTGCTCTAAAAATCCTTGACTTTTGTAAGAGCCATTTGTTTACCATCAGCGGTTTCCATAGCAGTGGAGGAAGGTGCAGTGATGGCGAGTGCTGCTGAAGTTGGAGGGGGAGGAAGATAGCTTTTCAGCGTTTAGCAGCCTACGCACTCGTTTACCAAGGCTGCACATGCTACGCATCTCCGCTTCAGGAGCACAGGGAGAGGCCAAGCGGCCACGCAGATGATTCCAGAGCACATAAGCTACTTCCGTCAGTAAAGAACGCACCAAAACCAATTTACCGAAGAAGTACAGAGACAATGACGACTTTATTACACAGATAAACACCCAAATGAACCACATGAAATGCCATTTCTGAGACGTAGTCATTATGGAATTATATACTTCATTTAATTCAATGTTTATCATCATTTATTTGTATCAGACGTGATGTGTAGTAACAGAAGGATAATCCCAAGCGTGCAGCCTCCAAATTGAAGGCTGGATCAATCCGACCTTAAGGCTTCGGCTTCAGGAGCGTGGCCAAGTCAGCAAACCCCTCCCCTTAAAAAAAAAAAAAGCCACGGACAGTAATTTCCGATCAATCTACAGCTATGACTGAAAGCATATGCTGAAAACTAAGATTGTCTGCAAGTAACAACATTGGAAATACAAGTGCATTCATTTCTGCAGCAGCTGCAAACCGATTTTGCTTCGACACTCGCTTTAGTCACGTCCCTGAAAAAGAGGCCCACGTTCTTAATCGTCTAACAACCACTGGGCAGTATTTTTACGCTAAAATTACAGCTTCAATATCATTGGGATACTTCAGTGACTTGTTATAAGAAGAATAGATCCTCAGCACCGCAGAAACTGCACTATGTAACTTCTGGAGTGGTAGGAAACTAACGCAACAGTGCTCTAAAAGTACACTGCAGGGGGAGCCCAAGAGCAATTAGACTTGTTTACGCCACACTTCCTTTCTGTTTGATATTAATTAGCTGGGTGGGACTAAACGTGGCTGTGACATCAGCGCTGCCACAGAACCAATCAGAGATTAGAGAAATGTTCTGTTTTCCTGTAGCGAAGCTCACTAACAAGCTCCAGCTGTGTCTGCAATGGCTCCCGATGCACTATTCCACACGCTACACACCAGGAGGCGCACTGTTATAGAAATGTGAATTCAGAAATGTAGTGAGCGATTTCAGACACTACCTCAGTGGGTTTTATAACAAACATCAGTGTACTTTGGGCATCCGGAACCCACTAAAGTACAGTGTGGGACTGAGTTTGGACACACCCACTCAGGGAGGGCTTCCTTTGTTTTGGGCCATTTTCCACATGCTGTGAATGTACAGCACCAGTCAAAAGTTTGGATGACATCTCATTCAATGGTTATCTTCTTCACAGTAGCCCCCTGTTGATTTGACGACAGCTTCACACACTCTCTCCGTTCTCTCAGAACCAAACCGAAAAAAGGTAAGACATACACGGACAACAGCTAAAACACAAAACCAGAGCTGGTTCCTCTGCTCCAGAACCCGTCCTGGCTCCTTCATTTTAAAAAGCGTGTACTCCAGAGTGGCTAATGTTCCTCAGCTGTGATCAGGGACGGCCGGGCGCTGGAGTAATTGTGTCAGACTGGGGTTTCTAATTCTATCGCGGTGAGGGGCAGCAGAGCACTGGCCCTGGGCTCCGTGTAATAGAAGCTGATCAGAAGGGCAAACGAAGGGTGCCAGGTGTGTGTGTGTGTGCCAGCAGTCTCCTTTCAGAGAGCCCCTGTCTCTGAGTCTGGCCCTGTGTCACTTCCAATCCCCCGCCATCACACCAGCATCACCACCCCATCACACCCCCACTGCCTCTTACCACCCCCCACCTTTCTCATTTTCTCTTCATCGGAAACCTGTCTCCCCAGGAGAAGTGGATATGCATGAATTAAGGCTGGGAAGAATTACGATCGAGTTAACGCAAGGGACTAGGAAAATGAGTCTGGTGGTGGCGGAACAGAGCCTCCCTGTGTGTGTGTGTGTGTGTGTGTGTGTCTGAAAGAATATATTGCTCTTGCATGTACCACAGGAATAAGCAGCCACAAACAACATGGGATTGTGTGATTTGAAGAAAACCCATCTCTCCAAAACGACACCACTCTATCCTGGCAGGCATTATCAATCAAACACCAAGCGAGATGACAAAACGACATTTCTATCGTATTCAACTTTGACGTACGCAGCCCGTGCTGACAGCACAACACACCGGTAAAACTTTGGTTCATTCGTTGGCTGATGACTTGGCTACACAGAAAAGCTGTTAGAATAATAGCAATATTTTATTCACAAAATTAAAAAACAGGGGCTCTTTAAGAGTGGCGCCAGTTTCCACACATTCTTCAAACACTGCATCAAAACACAGCCCTGACAGCGACGGACGGGCTGAGGGAGAGAGCAGAGAAACTGATAGCAGAAGAAAGACTGAAGCAAAAGCAATACGTCGTTATTATTTAACGCCCGAGTTATCAATAAATCAACAATATTCCAACGTGTCTTCGACGTGCTGATGGACAGAAGAGGCCAGATAAAAGGTGCGAGGGAAAAGCAGGTCAGTGGTATGGACAAACTCATACACAGCTGATTTACCGTGTGCTTTGTGTAGCTATTTAAACACGTACGTGACGTGACGTGGTGTGTAAGCTATACCTTTAGGGGGAGTCGTTCTCGGCAGTGAAACAGCAGGCCTTGTGCTTCTTTTATGTAATCAAAATAACTTAAAGGGTTTGGACCAATCCATGGGGATAAGGGTCAATTATTTACCCCCAATTTCAGAAGGATATCCAACCTGTGAAAAACATCACCCAGATTATCCCATCGCCTATGGATAGGGGGCACAATTCCTGATACGTAATACGCACAACCCCATGAAGACTGGCGTAAGCCTGATATGGACCACAGGATTTTCTCAGTGGGGGACGTCTGTAAGGAAGCACCTTACAAGTCTTATAAGTCTCCTCCGTGATTAAACTCCTGTATCCGGACGGCATTAAAATCACAGTGTCTAGTGCGCTGTAAACCCAGATGTTAGCATCATGCTCTACAACGTACGTCACATTTCCACTGCATAGCAACTACTCTACCTGGTTCTACTCACTTTCTGGTCCCCGGTTCGTTTTCGACTACTACAGTTTCCCCTGAAATATAGTTGGTACGGTCACAAAACCCCATCTCTAACAGGAACCAAAAGCTTTAGATGTTAAGAGTTGTTTACTCATGGTGTATCGGCGTGTTGTTGTTGTTTGGGACTGAACACAGCTCTGTCATCAGTTCAGACAGATCAGTAGTGTTTGTTCCTTCCTTGTTCTCCCTTTTCCTCACTGTATTCTTGCGTCCAATGAGCCTTTGAACGTCTTCAAAAGCCAACGGTGTAATTTTACGAGCTTCCGTTGCGAGTCTGCTAGATTTTCTCTGGACAATCAGCGCTCTACAAGGTTTACACGTCACGGTTTAGTCCCTACTGGGCTCAGATGGAACCACGAGAGAACAAACTATAAAAGCATTTGCTTTCTGAAAACGGGTACGAAATTTACCTAATGGAAAAGCAAGAATGCAGAATATAGAGTAAGTGCCATGCAGTGGAAAAGCACAGTGTCCAAATTATACAGGTTCATATCTGGACGAGACTAAAATGACCAGACTAGTGCTATGTTGAAAAACTCTAGTCTAGTCTTTCAGCCTGTAAATTTGTCACGGGAGGAAGAAGGAAACACAGTCATATCTGGACGGAAATAAAATCACAGAGGCACCTATAATGAAGAAATGCCCCAGATTACAGTCTAGATTTAATTCCATCCCAACAGGGCTATAAAACAGCCTCTCTCAAAACCCCAAGAGCTTGTTTGTTTCAGTTCAGATATTGCAGAAGGCTGCAATATGCAAATGTCCTGTGAGCTTCTCGACCAGATCGACCAACATGTACCAATCTGCCAATAACAATGTGTTATATGTAGTGATGCATAACTTATATCTGAATTAAATCAGTACCAGAAAACACCTGCAGTGAAAAAAGGTTTAGATTTGACACCCTTCAGGCTGATTGTTGATAGAAGCCTTTATCATTTTAATGCAGTAAAATCATTAAAACGTTACTAACAATAATCAACAATAATCCAGACAGATATAGCCCCAAACTCTACACATAATAAACATTTCTCCACCTGCATTTAAACATACACACACTACAAATATCAATCAATCATCGGCACAGGCCCATTATTCACGCATCACTGCCTCCCTAAACCTGTCCATAACGCAGTTAGTCGCAGTACTAACCCACATGAAGTCTCCAAACAAAGCTCTCCTATAAAATACTAAGCAGAACATCCATTTTCACACATTTCCAGTGTAACCTCATTTTCTCAGTGGGGGCCTGCTGGCACAGAAGCAGAATTTCCTGATCCTCGCAACCAGACACACACTTTCTGCTGAGGGGCATCAGCCATGCCTGAGTGGGCCGTCAGCAGCGGACACACTTTTAAACACACACACACACACACCTTGCTCTCTGAATAAGAAAACAGAGATGCCTCTTCATGGAAGGGGTCAAAAAGTCAAGTTATAATGACATGAAAAACACATCACGTAAATCTGAGACATTCAATTATTCATTCTCTTCTAATTAGAAGTAAGGACCAGGCAAACTCTCTCTCTCTCTCTCACACACACACAGTGACGACAGCCTTCTCTCAGTATGAGGAGTCTCAAATGGAAAGATTCAAATCAAGCCGAATGAAAAGCAAAATGCTCCGGAGGACAGAGAGCAAGCGGCCTGACAATACCACCTCGACGAGGAAGAAGGTAATTTCGTCTGAATCCATGCATATGTAATCACCGGCATGACCCTTGGGCTCTTGTCTTCCTCCGCGAATACAGCCTGCAAACTAAAATTCAAATGAAGCCTTGCTGAATTCTTACATGGGGCTTTGGGAGGCAGCGGGAGACGCGCCACGTTACAATTCTCCTCACCGGCGCAGGACCGAGACTCAGAAACCGAGGGGCTAGCGTAAGGGTGGGGGACAAGACCAAAATATCTCAGCACAACCTCTCTCTCTCTCCCCTGGTCTTGTGGCAAGAGGAGGAGGGAGGAGAAGGTAAAAACGTCAATAAATCAAGACAACATCCAATCAGTTACTGGTTTTAACGTAGGTTTGGCGTCGAGATACAGGAGTGCATTTTGTTCGAGGGCCGTGTAATTGGTTTATATCCCATTTGTGACAAGAAATTACGTTCCGGTTGGCGATGATAATGTTTTATCATATGTATTGTGGTAGATTATGCTGCAGTGCCACAAATATAACGTCATGCAAGTGTTTACAGAGTCAGGACTAACTGTGTGTTAATTCAGAGCGCAGTTGTAGCATAATGAACTCAAACATTAAGAAAAACACAAATGAACGTTTTTGACTGTATTTTCAATGCGGCTTGTGCTTTGTTGGTTCTCAACCTTCAGAAACGCTCATCAGCCAATGGTGACAAAGTCCCCCTTATTGCCTGCTCCTATAAAAATACACTGCACCTCTACAAGCAAATTAAACCACCCAACGTAGAGCAACAGCTACGGCTCCAACGAACTAATCCAACGGGCACGATCGGGGTGTTGTTTCCAGTCGTAACGACACAAATGGGGAAGATTAACACAAAAGCTCTGCTAGAGATAAGACACAAACACACAGATTAGTCACGCTGGCTGTGAAAGGACAGAGAGCGTCGAGTGTGCTCTTGTACCTCTTTGGTTTCCTGAGGAACCAGAGATACGCAAAGAAGGTTTCAGAGGCGCTCGTGCAGAGGCAGGAGATTAACGTAACGCAATAAACACATGCCTCTCGCGACGTTGAAGACCGTTATGTACGTGGAGCCGTGCTTGAAGTGCCATACGGATGATTTTGAAATCTCTCGGCCATCGTGAAATTGTGAAACATTAAGCCATTGTGGTGTCAGGGTTACATCCTGCTTGGGAGGAGGGCGGGGAGTCGCGTGACTGAAACAGTTACTCGTGCCAGGAAGCTTCATAAGGCAGAAGGAGAGTAGGATGTGACACTTCATTGTATAATACTTGCAAAGAACACAGACATGCCTTTGAAAGTAATAGAAAAAGAAAGCGTGTGATGCTAAAAGCACTTGATGCCATTAAAGAGACGCATTCTCCACTTTTCCACAACAGAACGCGGTTATGAGTGTTAAATAGAACCTAAGTGATTTGCTTTGCTTTAAATACAACAAGAATCAATCCCTCTGTCTAAACAGCCCTGTTCAGAACACCCATTAAATGATAGTGAGCCGCTCGCTGTTCACCCCGTCCCTGAGCGCACAGCAGTGAGGAGCGAGGCCGTTTTTTTTCACCCTGTTCTCTTTCTTCTCCGTTCTCGTTTCCTCTGCACTTGTGTCCCGTTTTGTTTGCGGCTAACCTCGTCTTTGCGCTCTCACATAAATGGAAGTCCAGTGCTGTGATTGGACAGACTCAGACAAGGGGGCGGGGCAATTCTGAATTGCTTATTAAAACCTTGGAGCTGGTCGTGCTGCTCCCTCCACACGTCGGGAGCGAAACATGGACCCAGGAGGTGAAGCTTGGGACTGGACGGGCTGATGTTCCAGTTCTCAGCACCTACTGGAAGGAGCTCAACGAAAAAACGCACGCTTGGGCGCTATAAACGACTGGGGAGGGACAGAGAAAGAAAGACTCTGACTTGTTTTGCTGTGTGCCACCACAAAGCTGCGTTAAACGTTACATTTTTGAAGGCTAAACTACTCCGGACTTTACTTTCAACAATAAGATTGATACTGCGTGTTATCACCAGGTTACGGTGACCTTCATAAAGCCACGCTCCTAATCCTAAGTGGTTTGTTCACAAAGACTAGTCTCAAACTTATCAGAACTCAATAAAAACAAAAGCGTCCTACTCTCCGTGAATGGACCGAGACACATAACTTTTCACTGATTTAAGAGCAGATTCTGCAACTCAAACCCACACAGTCAGCCTCAGATCTCTGTAAAAGGGCACCTTAAAAAGCAACTGCAGTCCACTAAACATAACCTCGTTACACAGAGCTGAATTATTCATCACGTAAAACATTCATAATGGAGCGGTTGCGGCTTTAAATAGCTTTTAATTTCAGTCTCGCATCTTAAATGCTTCTCTAAACTCTGCGACAAAAAAGAACCAAGTGAGAAACTGCATTGCTGCGCAGCGTTGCAGACGAGACACTGGGAGAACTCCGCGAGGGAGAAACGGGGAGCTAACGCCAAACTTTGGGGTCATGTACGATCCGATAGCTTTGTTGATTTATGGACCACAACTACGCAGAGCATATTTTGACACGATTTTTTATTTGATGATAAATCACTCATTAAAAAAAGTACAGCATCTTCAGGATGACCTCAGCTGTAGAAACGGTCCAGCACCAGCGCACACAGCAGCAATAGCTCATTATGAAATTAACTTTACATAATAATCTAAGCCCTGAGAAAAGCCTGAGAGTGAAAGGGCCCAGTCACCATCAAACTAGACCTCATACATTGACCAGAATGAACCAATATTCGGTGTTAACTTGGAAAAGCAAGGTGCGACGATCCTTAAACGAACTAAACAAATCCACGCTGTTCATAAATATTAAAATGTCCCGAGATACCTTACGACAACACTCTAGAGCACTAATCAAACAGCAGTTTTCCCAAAGACGAATCAGAACAACAGAAGGAGCTGCCTCTAATCAGTCTGTTAATTCAATCAATCAACTGCTTTAAAATGCAGCATTTCCATTTACAACACGGCTCTACTTTTCCAAGGAGGCCAATAAACGTAACAGTACATAACTCAACCTCTAATATTGCTGATTGGGAGAGCATATGTTAAATCGCGCGTGTTCACGCACCTAGAGAAGTCAGGAGACGTGTCGGCGGAGCACAGTGGGCTGGGTTACAGCGTCCTCGTTATTTATAATGTCACAATCTCTTACGACATCACTCAACACAAACTGACACAGACCAAATAATGGAAAACTGCATTCCTCACGAATCTGGAAACTGTCTGCTGCATCACGTGAGTAAAGTTTATAAACGCTGCCCTTAATTTAACCCTCTTCAGTTGTAACATTCACTCCACAGTCCGTAGAGTTCATTAACGTAGAAAAACATTCACCTCCAAAAATGGTAACTTTACAGAAGAATAAAAAAAAACATCTTAACCCTCAACTGAAGAGTAACTTTGGAGCATTTCTATTGTTCCATTCAGAATAATAGTTTTACACAAATGTGAAGGACAGCTGCTGTGTTCAAACGTTTGTCATTTGACAGGAACTGGGTTTCCATCCACCGCTCTTCTGCGAATAAACTTCAGATGACGTAGGCCACTGATCAGAGGCAGCATCGAAACAAAGAAGAGAGGGAGACCTGAGTGGGCTGTTTATATCATAAACACACTTTACACCAAAAAAAGCTTAATACATTTTTGCTTTGTTGGGCATCTGTGTCGTTTCCGTGGTTTAGAGCTTGTTCTTAATGTTTTGAGTGGAAAGTTAAACGCTGTGGCGTTTGGAGAGCTCTGCTTTTGTGAGGTCACAAGAACCAAGCGTGTGTATTTGTCAAAACGGGTTTATTGCGAATTCTTAAGCATTTCGGTCTGAACCCGTTTAGAAAAAGGCACAACCAGGCAGCCAATCAGAGCCGAGGTCATCTGCATACGCTGTACAATTCTTAAAGGCGCAGGCACAAATGCGGTACGTTTGATTCCGAGGGATAATGAGAGCTCAAGGGTAAAACATTTATTACAGCCGGCTCTAAACGAATTAATAAGTGAATCAAGGGGGGGGAATTAAAATAAATTTCCATCCCTGATCACAATGCTCCGCAGCCTTAGCGGCAATCCCAATAAAAACGGATGACATTTCAGCAGCACGACTCTTGAATTATAAATAAACGCTGCACTGCCACTGCCCGCGTGCAGAACTAGGGAAACGCAGTCGACGGAACGTGCACACGGAGAGATATCTGCCTTTAAAACATTAGCACGTTTCTATTTAAAGCAACAGAGGAGTGTAGGAGTTTGGCAGTGATCGAACACGTGGGCTTTATTATGGGATGTGCTTTTGATGGTCATGGCAACGCAATAAAAGGGGAACAAACGCACACAGACACAGCCACACACCCATAGACGACACTGATAAAAATCTGCTGCTCACTTGCAGGTCTAAATGGATGGCAACCATCCCACAGCACAAACAAAGGGCTCTGTAATCAGCAAATAATAGCCTACATGAGAGTTGAGAGAGAATAATCCTGTTCTACCTCGTTCAACAGCCCCACCACCACCACCCGGTCCACGTTAATACAAGAGGAATAGAAAATTATATTCTGTGGTGCGTTATAGCTTGGATAGACTGTGCAAATTGGTTTCAAAGAATGTGTGAATAGAAGGGGACCACGTTTTGGAAAAATCTATTCTTTGTAAACTAAAGAGCTTGAGGTATAAAAGGCAAACTTTGTTAAAGTTTCATAAAGTTGTCCCTCAAATCCATAGAGAGTCTTAGACAATGAAGTTATAAGGAGTGTTTCAGCTCAGACTGCTTTGTAAAACGAGCCTCAGGTCAGTTACCCGCTAAAGAAGCAGCATCATGAGAAATCAGTACATTAAGCAGTTGGCTCAAGAAGAAATGACGAATCAAAATGCAGAAGGCATGCGCAGATCGACAATCTGTGGCTGGATTAGCAGTCTGTCTTTCCTGCTTGCCAAACGTGTCTTGAAAAGCATGCACAACGAGCACAGCGCACTGATGTTATTGAAAAACCCTCCCCTTATAACCACAAACCGGTTTGAGGTGCTGCTATACCAGGAAATGGCAAGTTCAAAACAAGCTCTGACTCACAACGAATCAATGGCAGTAGGAGAATGTACAGAGCTCGGCATGGAGCCAGAGAGGAAGATTACCACACCTGTCCTAACGTCCTTTGGTGGAAAAACACCCGAGCCGTGCCCTTTCAGTCACAGAGATACGGCCCAATGAGGGTTTCGGCTCGGCCCGAGCTCAGGACAACAGCCGCTGACACACTGGCCTCGTTTATCTGCGCCGCAGCTCATCATTCAGGCCTTAATGAGTTACAACAGAGGCGCATGGATTAGATTGAACCTCCACAATCAGCTTGAACACCATTACAACGTCTTCCATGAAGAGTACACCAAACCACAAACACCGGTCATCATTTATTTACGTTCGAGTTGCGGGTTTAGGTTTCAAAGGTGTAGAAGGCAACCAAAAGTGTGTTGGATCGGGACTGCAGAGCTCAAACATCATGTGATCTCATTTGGACGTGTTTACTGCTGCTTTACACGTCTTATACATGGTGGAAAACAGCCAACTGCATTAGCTTTAGCATCCAGAGCTCAGCCTGACGGCCTCGGCGTTATAACTTTAACAAACCCCTGCTTTACTTTTAACTACTTTTCCTTTGCATGTTGCAAATGTGTAGAGATTGGTTCAAAAAAATTAGCCAAATCACCTGAGAATTGATGTGAATACCACTACAACAACTACTAGCATGCTAACAGGTAACGACTTGTGTCTGTTTACTATCTACACAGAAAAACATGGATTACTTTTCGTAGTATATATGGACATTACCATGCTCGCTCCATTCTGTTCTCTGGATTTCTCTCGTCTTTCTATCTCTAAACTTCACTAACACTTTAACCAACGCAAACTGCCTCACGCTTATCATGAGCTAATGTTTAACCTGCTGACTAAGCCACCGTCGTTAGCATTAGCATCCAAGAAGCACTGCTGAACACAGTTTAATAAAATGAACATTTAATCCCTTCCTTTCTCTATTGTGTTACTTTACATGCTATAATCATGTGAAAACACTCTTTCTGCCAGGTCACGTGAATTAAAAATCCCCAAATCACTTCTAAACCACTACTAAGCACCATTTGTTTACAAGACTGTTAAGTTCTGTGTTCGCCCTCATTTCCTCTCGCTAGGAGCGTGTAAAAATAAAATGCAGACGCTCCTTTCCTGAAAAAATAGAGAGGCCACCTATAAACAACAGTAAGAATATTAAAATAAAATAATAAAAAAAGAAAAAGGCAAGTAGTGTGAACGATGAGCAGGGCTCAAAAGGAGGGTACTTTAAGCCTTTGTGCTACGTACTCGGCACCGAGCCGCTGGAAAACAATGAAGTGTCAGAGCCCCGCGGTGGCCCTCCTCTCTTTGGTCTTTAGTGAGGTGGGCTTTTCAGTCACGCTCAGGCCCAGGACCCCCTCCCCCCTTCCTGTCGCCACCGCATTTCAATGTAAATGGGCTGATTGAATGGCTGCAGCTGCCCTATCAAAAGGAGAGCACTGCTAAAGGACCCAGTGATTGAGATTCAGCCAGGCCACACTCCTCCCCCATCAACCTCAACCCCCACGACTCTACAACACAACACGCAGAGGAGAGGATTCACCAAAGTGTTCAAAAAAATCAGCGGCCTGCAGTGTATTCTGGGTAAGATTCATGGCAAAACAGGTCTTGATTTTGCAAGTAGTAAATCTTAAAAATGGACTCGGATTACACATATTCAGTGACTCTGGGATCGGTCTATGACTGTGTTTCCGTTATATTTTTATACATCACTGCTCTCTCTGCTTCATTCAAGGAAATGCATGAAATCGCAATAACAAAACTCTGCAGAGAGCTTTTAACTTGAAAACGATGGATAAATGTGGAGTAGAAAAAGAATGTAGATTAAAGTTGCCACGCAGAATTCTGATGTTGCTACATTTAATTAAAACCATACTGAGATCACAGAAGGCCACAGTAATGTTAGATCACACATGACAGGAAATTTACACAGAGAAAGGTTTGTTATTAAACAAACACATGCTAAAGCTGTAACCATGTGACCCGAGCTAACGTTACCATTCTCGTATTTTTCAGCTCCAAAGCAGGCAGTTTATAAAGAGTTAAGTTAGCAAACTTAATGAACTGATACAAAGTGATGCCCAATTCTGCAATTTTCAGAAACTTTCAGAAATGAACTCTCTAGATAAATCCAGAGCGTCAGGTCAGATGTCGTCCCAGAGTAGTCCTTTCACGTATGCAGCATGCAAAGGTGTCAGGTGCATTCTTGCAGCAGGAAGCATGCCGCATGCTTTAGGCATGGGGCAGCACCTGTGCAGCGCTTGTGTAGGAAACACTCCGGAACATTAGGGGCTCTGTTCACACATGACTAGACCCAGAGTCTTTACTAGAAGGCTAGAGGGATAAAGTCATATGTTGTGGATGTTTGCCTCCTCTGGGTGTGAAATGGGCTTTATCTGCTTGGGGTGTGAGGGTGGCTTGGAAAAATGCATTGGAGATTTAATCGCCAGAACATTTTTATATATATTTAGAGCCTGATTTTAGAGCCGAGTCGCAGGATTTGGTCGAGATTTCAGACGTAGCTTCTCAATTGTCCAACGTCTCTCTCTGGAATGATTGATTGATGGATAGAGGGATAGATAAATACTGTATTGATACCAGAAGGAAATTAAGATCACAGTCTGATGATGACACTACTGATGTGTATTAACTGCAATTGCTTAGAAAGGTTTTAATAAGGCAACATTCAACATTCATTTTTATCAAATTCAGAAGATATATTTTCTCACTATTTGCGTTCCTGAAACCGGTCTAATGTGTTTACTAAAAAATCAAACTCTCGGTCCGTTATGCTAACTTCTCTCAGTCCCGCTGCTCACGGGAGAGCCATCTAGAGTTTTAAGACAACAGAGTGAATCCCAAATATTGAAAAGCACAGTCCGAAATGAAGATGTCGTTGCTCTATTCCTGCTCCATCTGTGGGTAATATTTTACTTTTGCTGTTTCAGATCACTTAAGGTGGAAATGTCTCCAAACTCAGGGGATGGTTAGCTGCATTAGCGACAGTGCTACAAACCTAAACAACTCGAGTTACACGAGTTTCTGTAGAAATTCAAACAGTGAATAAAAACAAACAGACGATATAAAACTTCATCCACGTACAAACAACTCTCGCCTTTCTCCTCAAACACACCGCTCCACCTTAAAAGACATATCAGTGGCGTCACCCATCAGAATGTGATCATGTGATTTCAGAGAGAGAAGTTAAAACTGTTTAAGGGCGAATTACCATTAATAAAGTGCTATTGAACAGAGGGCTCTGCAGCATTTTTTTTGTTTTGTTTTGTTCAGATCCCAACTGCCAGGCAAGGAATAAAACATTTAGCAGTGAGAGTTTCAGCCCACGCTCTCTGCAGCAAGACGGATGACATTCCTGAAGCCACCTGTACTTCCACAACAAAAAAGAAAAATCTCAAATCGAGTCGGAAAGCAACGACAAGTTTCATCGCCCAGTTGACCATGCCCTGAATCAGTGCGCTAGCAACTTAGCAGCAGAGGACTATCCTTAATATCAACTCTCAAATGCCAGATAGTTATAAACCTTGGACTGCTTTACTCCCAACACTGCAGTGTAACATCTCTATCCGTCTGTCTCTTAGTTATGAGCAGCACACATGGATAATACATCACTCAGGCCTTAGCACATCCAATCAAAACAACTGTTGTCTTCATTGCTCCCCCTCCCCCAAGCTCCTTTCTCCGTGTGATCTCTTCCCGGCTTACTTCAGCCCACGCATGAGAAGCTGCAATCTTTGGCCGCAGCGCACAGACACCAGTGCTTTCTCTGTGCTACGGTTCAGCAGAGCAATAGGATAAATGTAGAGGTAGGAGGCAAGCAGCAGCCTTCTTTACCAACCTTCATCTGCCAATCTGAATGTACACTCTGCGTCATGTATATATTTTTACGCAAAGTGTCTGTGTTGTTATTGTACCCAGTTCTACAAAGAGTGAAGATCTATTTCATCAAAATGTAAGCAGATAATCATCCCCCATAGCTCCGCTTAGCTCTAGAGCTAGCTCATTTGCTCTTCTTGTTGTGCAGACTTCAGGCACAGAAGGTGGTATAGGTTTAGCCATCGGTGACCATACGACTTCCTGTGGTTAAGACATTTCTCTGCCGTCCACGCCTCCTTTCTGGTCTGCGATGGGCTCGTTTTTACAAAGTTTATAAACTCCTACGGACACTCGAACTCCAAAATTAGTCAGAAAGCACGTCCCCAATAAACGTCACAGCCATAGCCTTCAAGTAAACATTCATGAGCCACAGGGACATGATTCATTTCAAAAGGCCTGATACAGAAAGATCAAAAACCACTGGGTGAAAGTACCATGAACCAAAAAAATGCGGCAAAGCAGAGACAGAGAGGTAGAGAGAGCAGAGGAAAGGAGAGAAGAGGAGCAGAGAGAAAGAGAAAGAGAGAGAGTGGGGTGGAGAAGCATCTCCTTTGATGTATGAGAGTGGGGAGAAACGTTATCAAAAGCACTGCAGTGGAAGCACAAACCTGTGCCCAAGAGATGAGGCATCAGACAAGCGAAACCTTCAAACCTCCAAATCAAGTGGCCCTGTCCCAGCGGTGCGAGTGGGAGGCTGCTTTTCCCTTCGCCCGTTCGCATGTGTGCGCTCATGTTTGTGCGTGTTGCCAAGGGAAGAGGGGGAGATTTCAAAGGGGTTTAAAATGGCATTTGGCTTCCAAGGAGATCGCGTGAGGGAGGAGGGGCCTATGAAACATTCAGGCTGCAGGAGAGAAGTGAAATGTTAGACAGCAGCGTTCCTGTTTACTCAGGCACCACCAACTCATTCAGTGCTCGGGGAAGGGGAAGGCCAGAGGAAACCGACACACCGCTCTGTGTAAAGCAATTACACGGCACTGAATTAGGCCTCACACCATCATTACATTTTAACAGCCATGAATTGCAATATAAATAAATGCAATGAACAATCCCTTTCCATTCACAGTCGGCAGGGATTAACAGGGAAGTCTTCTACGGGTTTTTCACGAGTGAACACTGTTCTCGGTCTTAATGAAACCTGTGTGACCTGCTTTTGTCAAAATACCACAAGGCCCAAACCCCACATAAGCACACCCTACCCCCCCAGACACACACCACCCCAGTCTAAACAGCACATGTTCATGTAATCGAGAATAAGCAGCTGTTCACCCTGATCCGAGCGCATGGAGCAGAAACTCTGGTTTTTGGCCGTTTTCGCTCTGTTCTCTTTCTTCTCCGTTATCGTTTTCTGCACTTGCGGTGTCTGTTTTGCTCCATTTGACGTGGTCAATCACATCACTGTGATTGGAGAGACACACACAAGAGCATGGGACAATCTTAATGTCTTTATATTTTACGTAAGATGCAGTACCAAAGCAGAATAGCAATTTTTATCACGTTTTTAGATTCAGGCAGCGCACTGAAAAAAGACTGGGTTGATTTATTTGACGGTTCCTGTGTTGGCGGGCTCCAGATACCCGTATTAATTTGCTAAAGCACTCAAAGTGAGTTCTGTCATAAACCCCATTAAATTTTCC
Source organism: Hoplias malabaricus (assembly GCF_029633855.1). Taxonomy (NCBI): domain Eukaryota; kingdom Metazoa; phylum Chordata; class Actinopteri; order Characiformes; family Erythrinidae; genus Hoplias; species Hoplias malabaricus. The sequence goes on from NW_027101044.1 coordinate 33,208, forward strand.
ACACTGATAACAGTCTCCGAGAAAGACTCCTCGTATAATCTCCAACCTCTGTAGTAGCGGTTAAATTCTAAGTCACTCTGAGTTTGAATCTCTGCACAGCGCATAAACGCAAACATAAGTTTATGACACACAAGGTCTACACACGGCCAAATCACGCTACTTCCACTGGTTTTTGTATTACGCAACTACAGCCTTCAGCATGACAGCAGCAGCGCAAACGCTGGCCTTCTCCTTTCTGCAATCTCAAGTTAGGCATTTCCATTCGCTTTGCAGAAGACTGCAGAGGCGTTACGCAAGAGGAATACATTCTGCCACTGTTCAAGGCGAAGCAGAACAATTAGCAGCTAATCAAACACCGCGGCCAGCCTGCCGTTATTGTTCGATGGCGTGTGCTCCTGCACTGCTCTGTTTGCTGTGTCAGGCTCAGTGTACTGTTCCATCCCTGCTCGCTGAATGTTTACTTTGTGGGCCTTCAAACCACCGGGACAGGAGTTATTACGGCTCGTACGTACCCCGACAATAAGAACCAACCTGAGGGCTACAGCTCAGATTTTAAAATATGACCCAGATAACCACCCCTGGCAGGCACACGTTGTTACGTCGAGAGGAACTGGAGATGGAGATGTCAACAAGGTGACCATGTCAGTTTAGCCACAAGTGAAATACAAACAGGAAATAAACAAGATGATTGGTTTATCTGCCCTCAACCAATCATGAATATTCGATTCTTTATCGTACCTGTTGAATCTCGGTGGGTTCCTCTGAGGAGTAACAACCTAATTATATTAGAAACCTAGCTACAGCTGTTGCACTTTCTTTGACTTGTTTACACTGGTTTGCATTTACACTTGGTCAAAACATCAGCCATTTTGAAATCTGATAACTCTATGACAGACAGCGTGACTGTAATCTCTACCCAGGTAGAACCCGCATGACAAAGCCAGGTGTAAATGGGGTATGCATTCCAACACTAAAGTCAAACAATGAAGAAGTTCACCCACGAGACCTACACCTACTACTGACTGTCGAATACAAAAAGCTAAAAGCAGCACTACAACAATACACTGTAACAAACAACTGCAGAGGAAACCCTGACTCAACCTGAGAAGCACCAACTATAAACACATCGAATATAAACAGACCAACCTTTAGCTTTAAACGCTAACGTAAGCCTAAGTTTCCCACGCAGAATATTTACAGCTAACCGTAGTCATGCTTCAAACAGGGAAATCAACACAAGCCAAAAGACTTCCCCAGAAACATCTGCCTCAGCACAAGCAAAACTTCACCAAAACATGCTACCAAATTTACTCAGCTGGTTTGGCTGCCGAGTCTTGGAAACGTACCAGCGTCTCACAGTCAGAAAGGCAGAGCTAACATAGGTGAGGCCAGCTGTAAGTTAGAGCCGAGCGGCTGTTCAAGACAGGAAAACAGCTCTGAGAGAGTCCAGCTCCTAAAAACAGAGCTCCTGACCCCCTGACCTCTGCCAGAACTCCATTTCCTGTCTCTGTTGTACGCCACCGTGCCATACAACAAGAGGCACGCCATCTTAAACACAACACAGATCAGGTACAGGGAGCAACATCCAGGAAGAGAGTAAGACAATACACAACCCCCTGCAACTTAAGTAAAGGGCTAATTCCCATTTAAAACAGATAATCGGCTTAGATCTAAAGAATAGGAAGCCCCAATGAGTCCACCGTCCCCTGCCAAACACCGGTGTTAGTAGCTTGAAGTGGGACTGATCAAATTGTGCTACAATACTCTCAGGGTATGTATCCTGGCATCATAGATATTTAAAGGGGACAAATTATGGGAAAAATCATCCCTCGTTCAGTGTGTTTACACATTAACTTGGGGTTCTGGAGCAGACCAATCCACAAACTGGGAAACAAGACCACCCAGGCTGTTTCTTCGGTCTGTCCAATCACAGCGCAGGACCTATGTTTATGTGAGAGCGCGTAAAAGAGGTTAAATGCGGAGAAATGAAATCACTTTTTAAAAACAGAGGAGAAAGAGAACAGAGAGAAAACGGCTGCTGTGCACTCAGGGTCGGGGTGAACAGCGAGCGGCTCATTATCATTTAAAGGAACAGTCGCCGAAAGCGAGCATTCTGAACGGGTCTGTTTAGACAGGGAGAGAATGCAGCTGTTGGGTTTGATCCTTGTGGTATTTTTTACTAAAGCCAGTAAAACAGAGGTTTTTTTAAGACCCAGAACCGTGTTCACTTTTGGACACCAACACAGTCGAGAATGACAAGCAGAAGCTCTTACTTTCAGCTGTTTTCGCTCTATTCTCTTCATTCTAAGTTCTCATCTTTGATGGCCTTTCTCTGCTCATGAACCGTTATACATGGTTTAAACTCATCTCTACGCTCTCACAAACACAGGTCTCATGCTGTGATGAGAGAGAGACTCGGCTGAGGGTTCACTTGTTTCACAGTGTGTTGGTTGGTGGGCCCCAGATCCACACGTTAACACGCACACGTCCCTTTTTAAATCAATGTCCCAAAACGTCCGTTTAAAGTTTCTAATATTCTGCGGTGCACTCGTACAGAACTGAAAAAAGGTGGGGGGGAAAAAGCACAATCACTGAGGTAGAGAGGATCTCACACACACTACTGCGACCACAGTGAGTCTCAGTGCTAACGCCCCGACGCTCGTAGAGGCTCGCTATCTGCTCGAAAGCACAGCTGGCAGCTTCACTGCAGTGTTTTTGCCTTTAGCTCACTGCACCAAGAGCACAACTTCACCCAGTCTCTCTCTGAAGTAGAGCCATCGCGATTACTCGAATACTACAAGCCTTCAGCTGTTCGAGGAATCTGCATCGACGAGCAGGCAGCCTACACACTGATGCTGATGACGATGCATATTTTTAAATATCTTTATCTAAACAGTGTAATTTCGTACCTCTCCCTCTGTGGTTTGCTTATCTTCCGGTTCAGGGCCCGGTCGTCCTTTAAAACCCGTTTACCGAATAAAATCAGGGTGGATTTCGTCTATACACACACCGTAAAGAGTGGCAGTCCTAGTCACAGGTTAACGATCACGTTCCCACTCTCTGTGGCAACACGAGCACGAAACCCTTACACTGTGTGGGGTGTAAGGGGGCAGGGATCATGTCTAGATCACAAAAACACTGCTGAGTACAAAATTCAGCAGGAGATATTCTCTCCAAATGGTTCAGCTCGTAGTCAGAGCCACGTTACCATCCACCAGCACTGGAGTTACCCTTAATCACCACAGTGAAGCAATGAATCAGCAGCATCTGGCCGCTACAAGCCAAGAAGAAGCATCAAAAAATACAGACTTATCATCGCTCTCCTTAGTTTCAGAACAAAACACACCCTCTCACGCAGGCGGAGAAAATACAAACGCCACTAGAACAAACCTGTGCAGCCGTAAGTGAAGGCGGTTTGCTGCACCACTGCATCATTTCCTCAACAAACACGACGCTTCTCTGCTCAAGCCTGAAGAGCATGAGCATGAGCCCACCGTGAGACGGAACTCCAATATATTACACATGGTGTTACTAGAGAATCTGCAGAAACACTTAAAGACACTAAGCACAAACTGAACAAGCAGTTTCACCCAAAACCACATCAGCTGCAGTCCTAAACAGCTACAAGTCAAAACTAAAAACAGTGACAAGCTCGGATTTTCTCGCGTGGAGCGCTAGCACACACCGTATTAAAGGTGCAATAAGCAATCCTATTCCCGCCATTAAAACCAACGACGAAATACGATAAACATGATTTATAAATAGCTACACAGCACTGGTGTTCAGGTCTGAGAAATTCTGATTAGAAAGTGCACTCTGGGAAGAAGTGGCTGTTTTTTGTTGTTGTAGTTCACCCGACTGGCCTATAGAGGGCGCCTGGTCTAACGCACTAATCAGGATTTGAGAATAACAACTGCGACCTTTCTGAAAAACATTGCAATTGTGATTTTAATCATTGAACGTCCAGGAATGTTTCTGTAACCAACACCACAAAGATCCGGCTTTAATTCCGGGTGCTGAGTGTCAAGATTCGGACCGTCAAGACACACCACTGCTCTACGGACAGTAAACACAGAATAAAGAATTAGAGTTGTATTTTACAGAGTGCGCTTGTTTCCGTTTGCTAAAAAAAGCCTACTCTGGATACACGACCTCTGGTGGCTAAACGGGTGAACAACAACAACAGACCAGCACTCCTGTAAAATTGCCTAGAGCACCTTTAAATAACAAGCCAATGTTTAATAAACAAGCAGTTTGTGAGAATTACATCTACCGTGTTAATGATAAACATGTTACTGAAGAACAGATTTTCTGATGTGGGTAAATGAGTAAATAAATAAACATTTCTTACGAGATGTTTACACAAAAAAAATGATTAAAATCTTTGTATAATCCAAATGTCGGTGTGTTCTAATGTTAAATTAGATAAATACCAATGCAGACTACCACTGCCTCGGCCAATGACAAAAAGATAAACACAGGACGCTTCGGGGATTTCTTTGAGCCAGAAAACTTAAGCACAAAGCTGGGGATTGTCCAATATCCCTGACCTCTTTTTTTCTGTGAGGCAATACTCCAGATATCTGGCTGCTCTGAGAAGTCTTGCTCTGTGGAATAACCCCTGGTTTCTCAGAGAGAAAACTCAAGCACAACCCTGAACTTTGGGCTGCAGTTTTCTGGAGAAATGAGGAATCCTATGGAGGGTCACTCCACAAAAGAGGGTTTCTCAATGTAGGCAGATACCTGAAGCCCAAAGTCGAACCTGTTCAATGGGGAAAGGGCTGAGGACTGGGTCTCGCCACATATTTTAAGATGGAAGTCAAGTGCGTCCCACAGAACAAGAGGAGGGATTATTCCTGTTGGAAAACAAATCCTTAGATTTTGAGCTTACGTTGTCAGGCCAAACTGGTAAACCCTTCTCCGTGGAATAACCCCGTGATTTCTGGGTTTAGCGCGATAACTTAAGCCCAAAGTCTAGCTTTTGAAGGCCATGCACTCGGAGGTTAACGTCTATATCTCACTAAAACCTCAAAAACAAATACAAATCTGTAAAATCCAAGCTCGCGTCGGAAACACAGCACCCCCTCAGCACCGAGCAAACGAAAACACGACAGAAAACGAGGCGCCACTGCAGTCTTTTAAGGTGGAACGGAAAAACATCGGACCACAACCTCCATTCAGCCCCGTTTAAGGTGCCCCGTTGAACCCGAGAAGGTAAATTCACTAAGAACCAAAGCAAAACGACCCTGACTCCCCCCCTCCCCCCACCCCCTCCCAGCAGCCTCGCAAACGGCGCACGATTTAAGGTGGACCGGAAAGTTAATGAATCGTCGAAAGAGACCAGCTCCAGCGTGACTCACCTTCTTCCAAACCGTGAGCTACATCTACAACAAGAAGCACGGTCCCCTTATTCCCTCCCGATGCTCGACTTTCCCATTTGAGGCCTTCCCGATCAGCGCGCTGGAGTTGGAGGGCATGCGGGCCATGCGACGCTCATCTCGGTCAGAACGCGCGGCGAGCGTTGGTGGCGCTGCGGAGATAATTCGTCCGCTACGACCTACTCGAAGGATCAAGAAACCGCCATGATGTCGCCTCTATTCTTGCAGGAGGGATCTTCTCGTCGCCAGGGAATGCGCGTAAACGTGTTTAAAGCTCGGCGAATGTGTAAAATAATAAAATAAATCCGCGTTTAATCCTCTCCGAGTCCGGACTCCTCTCCACCGAACGTTCCGAGCGGCCTCTCTCTCCAACCCTGCTTACGAGGGAGAAAACCGCGCTCTGATTGGCTGCCGATTATGGGCGGATACTTGTAGGGTGCGTTCCGTTTACGGTTAACCTGTGTGCACTCGTTCACTACATAGGGCCAGTTCGTTCACAACCTAGAGACTCGTTGGTGACGTCGCTTCAAAATAAAGTAGAGCGTGAGAACTATTCATGCGTGGGAACAACTTAAATTCGACTAAATCCCCTTTAATCTCATTTTTGTATACTAATTCACTAGTTAGGGGACATGGAGCCCCGTTGGGGACGACCTTTCAAATAAAAGTAAGGAGTGTGAATAAATTAAATTCAATTAATCCCCTTCAAAATTATTATTACTCGTTCAATAGCTAGAAACTAAAAGAAATGTTGTGAGGACCATTCAAATAAAGTATTAACCTCCTTATTAAACACCCTTAAATCTTACCTCTGTGCACTCGTTCACTAGTTAGGGTGTACGGAGCCCTGCTGGTGACGTTTCTTCAAAATTAGGTAAGGCATTCGAACATTTTTTTTAATGCGTGGGAATAATTTTCAATGGATCAAACTCTTTAAATGTCTACTCTGTGCACTCGTTCACTAGCTAGGGGATACGGAGGCCTGGTGGTGACATTCCTTTAAAATAAAGTAAGACATGGGAAAGATTTCATAGTGCGTAGGAATAAATTAAAGACCACTTCAATGTATTGATTAATTCCTATTAAAACTCTTCTCTGTTCACCAGTACGACACATCTATAATCTATTTCCAATTAAAAAAACGCCTAATGTCTTAAAAGTGATTCAGTTCAGACATCATTCAGAACAATGACACATTCACAGCACAAATCTGTGAACATGCTGTTAGTCCCTGACTTTTCTCCACTTTCACCTCTCCACCACTCGCCTGCAGCTCAAAACCCCCATCCTGTGGTTTGAGGGATTGGTTCTTTAGGTTTATGACATAAGAAACCCTCTGAATTTACCTTTTTTGAAAATCTCTTAACAATGCTGTGATTTTAAAGTGGAAATGCTCAGCCCTGGCACTGACTGCTAATTTTCACTCAGGATACACCTTCTAGCCTCCAAACAAGGGCATGTTTACTGAGGTAAATGCCTGGTTTTCAGTGGAGGAAGATTTTACTTAATGAGGCATGTGAACGAAATATTTGATGTGATGGAAAGACTCTAAAAGGTATTTCTATAAACCACACATTACTAATCTGTTCCCAGGCTTTATCAAGCCAACCCCATGCCTTACTAATTAACTAATTAACATGTATTATTAAGCAGTTCCTGTATCTTAATTTATTTCGAAGGGCTAAAAATGCACTAGATAGAAGAAAATTGGCTTTTTTGACACTTTAGAGTCGCCAATCCACCTACCAACGTGTGTTTTTGGACTGTGAGAGGAAACCTGAGCACCCGGAGGAAACCCACGCAGACACAGAGAGAACACACCACACTCCTCACAGACAGTCACCCGGAGGAAACCCACGCAGACACAGAGAGAACACACCACACTCCTCACAGACAGTCACCCGGAGGAAACCCACGCAGACACAGAGAGAACACACCACACTCCTCACAGACAGTCACCCGGAGGAAACCCACGCAGACACAGAGAGAACACACCACACTCCTCACAGACAGTCACCCGGAGGAAACCCATGCAGACACAGGGAGAACACAACACACTCCTCACAGACAGTCACCCGGAGGAAACCCACGCAGACACAGAGAGAACACAACACACTCCTCACAGACAGTCACCCGGAGGAAACCCACGCAGACACAGGGAGAACACACTACACTCCTCACAGACAGTCACCCGGACTCGAACCCACAACCTCCAGGCCCCTGGGACACCTACCTGCTGCTGTCTGGTTAGTCAGTGCTCTCCTCTAATGATAATGTTTCTATGGATCAAGTTATTGGAGCCATGTGTCTAATAATAAACTATCCTTCTTATACTTGTTAGTGCTATTGGAACACTGCATGGTTAGCTCTAGTTCTGTGCCTGTGACCTGAGTACGTCTGTAACTCATCCCAGTGACTTATCCATTAGATTATATTACGGCACATTAGCAAAGAAGCACTATTAGCAAATCATGGGCAAATTTATTACACAAATGTAGTACACTGAGCCTAACAATAGAAAACAGCTGGTTAGACCCACAGGAGGAGAGGTGTGTGTCGGTGGGATGATGTAAACGGGTAAAGCTTGTAAACATTCTACAAAATCCTGTTTGTACTAAGTATTAAAATTTCCTTTCTATTGCTATTTTACTGCTTTGAATTAAGTATTTATTTTTTAATTCTAATTATGTGTCTGTATAACAGAGAAATATATTTACAGCGTGGTTTATTTTTGTGCTGTTTTGTATTTGTCACATTTTACTAGGGCTGGGACCTTTAAGGCTGACGTCACACTCAATGAACTCTCAAAGCAATGTCTCCCCCTGCTGTTCGGAGCAATGGTTGCGTAACAAGGTTCACATAGAGAACGCCAACTGGACCTGTCTGCGCCGAGGAGACCTGCTGAATATTCAGTACCTGGCGGTGTGTAACCTGCTGAGGGAAACTCACGGACAGTAGATTTAACAGATGGACGTGTCCTCGCTGTAACTCAGATTTCCAATTATTCCAAAATGAGAGTTCATTTATAATTTAAAGGCTGTAAATGAGAGCAGACTGTCCTTGACATTCTCAGAGATTATGTTCTGAATGTTGGGATAATAAAATCTAACATCAGACCAATTAATTTTTTATTATTGCGTATAACGCATGACATATCTGAACCTTAACGACATTTGTGTTAAATAAGATGATTATAGTTTTTCCGTATTCTAAGATACACAAGAGACAACGGCTGGATTTGTCTGAAATGGAAATTAAATGCAAATGTATGAAAATTGAGTGGCACGGTGATGCAGCCAGTAGTGTCTCTGTCACAGCTCCAGGGTCCTGGAGGTTGTGGGTTCGATTCCCGCTCCGGGTGACTGTCTGTGAGGAGTGTGGTGTGTTCTCCCTGTGTCTGCGTGGGTTTCCTCCGGGTGACTGTCTGTGAGGAGTGTGGTGTGTTCTCCCTGTGTCTGCGTGGGTTTCCTCCGGGTGACTGTCTGTGAGGAGTGTGGTGTGTTCTCCCTGTGTCTGCGTGGGTTTCCTCCGGGTGACTGTCTGTGAGGAGTGTGGTGTGTTCTCCCTGTGTCTGCGTGGGTTTCCTCCGGGTGACTGTCTGTGAGGAGTGTGGTGTGTTCTCCCTGTGTCTGCGTGGGTTTCCTCCGGGTGACTGTCTGTGAGGAGTGTGGTGTGTTCTCCCTGTGTCTGCGTGGGTTTCCTCCGGGTGACTGTCTGTGAGGAGTGTGGTGTGTTCTCCCTGTGTCTGCGTGGGTTTCCTCCGGGTGACTGTCTGTGAGGAGTGTGGTGTGTTCTCCCTGTGTCTGCGTGGGTTTCCTCCGGGTGACTGTCTGTGAGGAGTGTGGTGTGTTCTCCCTGTGTCTGCGTGGGTTTCCTCCGGGTGACTGTCTGTGAGGAGTGTGGTGTGTTCTCCCTGTGTCTGCGTGGGTTTCCTCCGGGTGACTGTCTGTGAGGAGTGTGGTGTGTTCTCTCTGTGTCTGCGTGGGTTTCCTCCGGGTGACTGTCTGTGAGGAGTGTGTTGTGTTCTCCCTGTGTCTGTGTGGGTTTCCTCCGGGTGACTGTCTGTGAGGAGTGTGGTGTGTTCTCCTTGTGTCTGCGTGGGTTTCCTCCGGGTGACTGTCTGTGAGGTGTGTGGTGTGTTCTCTCTGTGTCTGTGTGGGTTTCCTCCGGGTGACTGTCTGTGAGGAGTGTGGTGTGTTCTCCTTGTGTCTGCATGGGTTTCCTCCAGGTGACTGTCTGTGAGGTGTGTGGTGTGTTCTCTCTGTGTCTGCGTGTGTTTCCTCCGGGTGCTCCGGTTTCCTCCCACGCTCCAAAAACACATTGGTAGGTGGATTGGCAACTCAAAAGTGTCCGTAGGTGTGAGTGTGTGTGTCACCCTGTGAAGGACTGGCGCTTCCTCCAGGGTGTGTTTCCACCTTGCTCCCAGTGATTCCGGGTAGGCTCCGGACCCACCGCGATCCTGAACTATATATATGCTTACAGACAATTAATGAATGAATGTATGAAAGTGTATATTATAAATATTATACTAAAATATATATATTTATGTTTATTCAGTTGTGTATATTATATTATATAACTTTTTTTCTTTTGTGTGTTTTTATTTTCTATTTAGTTTTATTTTAAATTATAGTTTAATTTTTTAAATCCATTACTTTATTTAAAAATTATTTATTTAAATGTAAAGCACTTTTAACGCTGAATGAAACGTGCTCTACACCTCCACTGTTCAAGGGTTGTTTGTAGTTTTTGATCCAGCCTGTCAGGAACATAAAGTAGATAAGACCTTAATTCAAACTACATTTCCCATAAGCCCTTGCTCAAGAGTCCTTTATCGTGATTGGCTGTTTGTGACGGTGAAAGTTCGAGCAAAGATATTTAAAAAAGCTAGATAAACACTGCGGCGTTAGGGCATTTTTAAAGTTCTTTTTTAGTTAACATTTACAAACCATAATCCCCATTTATTATTATTGTTATTATTTTTTATAGTTTACGAATTGCTGTCCCAGTAAACAAGGAGCGTCCCTGGACGTTCAAAATAGGTCTAAAAGTAGTCTGTCCGTCAAGGACATATTTTAAACGTCAATGGACGTCCAAAATCCATCTTAATAAGTTAGTTAAGTGGTGACCAATCGATAACGTCAGTGGACGTCCAAAACGCGTTTTATACAAGTAATTTATTTCAGGACCAATTAATAACGTCAATGGACGTCCAAAATACGTCTAATAGTCGTCTTTTCAATGTCTGTGTTTGGACGTCTTTTCACCTTTCATTTTCAACCTTAAGAGAACGTTGATTAGACGGCAGTCATTACGTTATTTCAACGTTGAATCAACGGCTAAATGTTTACTGAGGTTCACACGGCAGACTAATACTACAACCACTTCTACCACTACTGCTACTATAATAATAACAACAACAACAATAATAACAATAATAATAATAATAATAATAATAATACTTTAATATAATAAGTGAATTTTGGTTTAAAGTTTAATTTCCTATTTTTAAGTTAGTGGGAATGGCAATTAAATAAATATATAACTGTAAATTCAGTTTTAGACCCTATATTTTTATGTTTAATACTGATATCTTTGGCTTGTTCAATATGTAAATGACTAGCTGTAAATGTCTTCCACAAGAATTTGATTAATATACACACTCTAGATGTACAGTTACAGACAGTAGTCCAGATTATGCCCTTTTTCGCACTGTTCTGCTGGACTTAGAAGAGTCCACCAACAAGAGTCCATCAACAATGTCCAGTGTCCACTGAGGACTAGAGGACGGCCGACACACACTGTGCAGCGACAGATGAGCTACTGTCTCTGACTTTACATCTACAAGGTGGACCAACGAGGGAGGAGTGTCTCAGAGAGTGGACACAGGGGTTTAAAAACTCCAGCAGCACTGCTGTGTCTGATCCACTCTACACCAGCACAACACACACTAACACACCACCACCACGTCAGTGTCACTGCAGCGCTGAGAATGATCCACCACCACATCACACCTGCTCTGTGGAGGTATTATATAGGGGGGCTAAAAGGGGGCTAACAAAGTATGCAGTCCCTGATAAACCAGTGGAGCTGGTAAAATGGAGAATGACTGTAGACACAAGGAGGTTAATCCTGTAAGTCTACAGGGTGTTTCATTCAAATGGACACTGTCGTGTGGAAGAGTTATCTCGGTCAATCTCAAATATCTTTGGCTCCTGCGCTGAACAACAAGCAGTTAGTGTGTTATGTAGATGACGATGATCTTCAGACTGTCAGAGCACAGCAATAACAAAGCGAAGACGGGTTAAAGATATGTTATTTTAGACGGAGAGGTTTATATTATGTGCAGTTAACGCTAGGGAAGTGGGAGAGAGCGGGGGGTAAGATGGCAGCGCTGCTGCTGCGGTGTGGGAGTAGATACAGTAAACACCTCAATAACCGCGGGGTTTGGGCTCTGTGTTCTCCTAACGCACACCTACAGAACCATACAACTCTTCTCGGTCCAAAACCACGACTCCCTCCATCGTGTGGATGTTGGGGGCATGTTTTAAAACAGCCCAAACAAGGCCTGACATTAGGAGTCATTCAGGTAAGGCACCTTCTTTCGCAACTCTCCATTCCACCTTAAAGCGGTGATCCGTAAACGAGCGATTCCACGAATCTGAAGCTGAAGTTTTTCATTCCACCTTAAGTGCGGCACTTGGAGTCTTAACATAGCGTTTTAATACTTGAGGTGGGAATTAACAATACAGTTCCACCTTAAATTAACCGTTTTAAAAGACCGAAATAGTCTTCTTTACCTTTCCACCTTAAATGTCATCTTAATCTAACTTGATTCCACCTTAAATAGACGACTTGAGTATACGTTATGAAGTCGTCATTCTCTTCACATTAAATTGTAGCCTTCACCAATTGTCAGTTCCACCTTAAATGGTGCTTCAGCGTCATCAGAGACGGTCAAAGTTGTTTGGTTTACGAACGTTAGGCTCCGACTGCTGCAGCATTTAAGGTGGAACGGGGAAATCAAATAAGAAACTTGTGTTTTCTTACTGAGGAGGGATCACAGTTGGACACACCAGTTTGATTTGACTTTTTAAACCTGATTTATTTAATTTATCTGTTGGGTATCTTTTCCAGAAACTCCTAAACAGACCCCTGAGCCCTGGGGTGCGGGGCCTGAGCCGAGCTCTCTGCAGGAACTTTCTGGAAACTAACCCAGTGGGATTGTGGAAGATTCTTGGTAAGTGCAGAATGGCTGAATAACACGAAGGTTTGCGGACGCTGTCTGGCCGAAAAAGAAGAGTCACAGTCATTTAGACGGGGCGCATTCTCCATCATGGTGTTGAATTCCATCCAAAGCTGCATTTATATGTGGCCCAGCCTGACAGGAGAGTCCCAGAGGAGCACATACACCCAGACGTGGAGGAGTGCAGTTACCTCAGGGCATTTTCACAGTTCCTTGACTCTGCACAGAGGGCCTCTTCTGGGCTCGTCTGTGGATGAGGCTCATTTTCTCTGGTTCTATAAGTCACTGTTCTGTGTTGACAGGCAGAAGATTCGTCTTTATGCTGTTCTTCATTATTTTCTCTGAATACAAACCTCAACTTGAAAGGAACAGTGATTCTGGGATGCAGGTGTTCTCATATAAAGATATTTAGGCAAGCTCACGTTTCTCCACGCTCTCTGTCCGCACGCTCACTCCACATGACTGAGCTTATTACAGTCTCCCTGCACCAGTTCAGTAACAGGGTGGGTTTATTACACACGAGAAAGGGAAGGAATGTGATAAGTAGAAGCAGTCCTATTACAAAATGAACCACCCACACGCAGCACCAGGAGTGTGGTGTGTTCTCCCTGTGTCTGCGTGGGTTTCCTCCGGGTGACTGTCTGTGAGGAGTGTGGTGTGTTCTCCCTGTGTCTGTGTGGGTTTCCTCCGGGTGACTGTCTGTGAGGAGTGTGGTGTGTTCTCCCTGTGTCTGCGTGGGTTTCCTCCGGGTGACTGTCTGTGAGGAGTGTGGTGTGTTCTCCCTGTGTCTGCGTGGGTTTCCTCCGGGTGACTGTCTGTGAGGAGTGTGGTGTGTTCTCCCTGTGTTTGTGTGGGTTTCCTCCGGGTGCTCCGGTTTCCTCCCACAGTCCAAAAACACACATTGGTAGGTGGATTGGAGAGCTTCCACACGTGCAGCAGGCCACGCTCGAGTTCACTAGAAGTGAACCCCAGACCCATGCTTTCACGCCAGGACTGAACCCTCTGAGCAAGTGGAGACAGGTCAGAAAAATATGAGCTAGTGTTTGAACACCCTCAGGGTTTTGTTTCCGAAAGATAGGAAGTGGGATGGCGAGATCGACTAAAGTCGGTCTACATCCTCACCCTCATCTAAAGCCACGAGCTCTGGGTAATGACCAAAAGAACGAGATTGTGGATACAAGCGGCCTAAAGGAGTTTTCTCAGATGGGTTGCTGGGCGTTCTCTTCATGGTAGGGTGAGGAGCTCATGGATTTTGGGGGGAAATGGGAGTGTAGCCACTGCTCCTTCGTGTTGAGGTGGTTCAAGCATCTGGGAAAATGACTTCTGGAGGTATACCTGGCACGGCCGACAGGAAGGATGCCCTGTGTAGACCCAGAACATGGCGGGATTGTATTTCCTGACTGGCCTGGAAACGTCTGGAGGTCCCTCAGGAGGAGCTGGTGGAAGGGTCTCGTGCTTATTTACATCCAAAATAGTTGTTATTATGGGCGGGCAGCTTGCGTCACACGCAGATGGGTTTCTAGATTCACCAGATGTTGGTTTTGTTAGTTCCTGATGAGCCGGAGCTGGTGTGCAAAATGCAGAATGACGCTCAACGGTGTAGTTATCAGCGCACGATAATATTGGCCAACCGGTTTCATTCAGGGTCTGCTCCCACAGAACTCAGCAGCATGTAATGAGCTTGCACTTCACTTTCCACCAGTTTGTGCACGTAGCTGAGGCACCTGTCTTCTTTTCTCATTCGGGTTTGTCTCCTCCCGTCAGGTGGCGTAAATTACTTCAGCACGTCTTCTAGAAGACAAGACAAGAAAAATGAATCCAAAGGGAAGACGCCAGAAGAAGACGAAGGTATCCTGGCATTGTCGCACACATGGGGCGCAGGGTTTGATTTTCATTAGTGATGCGTAATCATCAGTTTTGTCTTGTTTTCAGAGGAGAAGAAGAGGCGAGAGCAGGAGGATCAGATGTACAGAGAACGTCTCCGAACGCTCTTCATCATCGCCGTCGTCATGAGTCTGCTGAACTCCATCAACACCAGCGGGGGGAACATATCCTGGAACGACTTTGTGAACGAGATGTTGGCTAAAGGCGAGGTGTCGCGGGTGCAGGTCGTCCCAGAGAGCGACATAGTGGAGATCTACCTTCATCCGGGGGCGGTTATCTTCGGCAGACCGGTGTGTATCTGTGTCTGATCGGCTCGGGTACAAGAAGGCGCTGTTCGACAGGCAGTGAGCTAAATCTTAGATCTTAGGCAGTGATTACCAAAAAAACTAATTCTCAGTGGTGGTTTGTGTGTATGTTGTAGTCTGAGATGAGTTTGTGATGATCAGACTTTGGAAACTGGAGGGTTTATTGATATTTCAGCTTTATACAAGTACCTCCAGGACCATGGATCGTCACAATTTAAAATAGACATACAATAGTCAAACATGGGAAGGACAGGATCAGCAGACGTAAATAGATTATAATAATATGTAAGGAATACAATATTTGTTAAAGGCTAAGCAGCACTTAATGGACCTCCATAAATATTTCACATTATTGTAGTTACTGACAGATATAAGTATGAATTAAAATAAAAAAAAAATAGCAGCTTAATTTCCTTTAAAACTGACAAATTTATTAAATTGACGGAAAAACCCGAGCTCGCTACGGAAATTCTTGAACGCGACCGTGACGTCACTGGTGGACAACAGCTGAACAACGCCGCGGTAAAACACCGTTATGACTGACTGTTATGACAGTATCTAGCTAAATAACCAACATTATTCATGACAGTAGCCTAGCAATAAGCTAAACTCAAATGTAGAGGCACCGTTATTCTTGTAAATGTGATCGAAGTCGAACTCGAATTCATCCGACACTATAAACCTCCGTAATGCAGCTACGTAGCCGAGTATAATCTGAGACACCGAGTTTAGCGAGTCAAGCTAACGTTAACTAACACCAACTAAAACAGGCGAAGTGAGTGTCCTTACCCTGTTTACCTCCATGTTACAGAGGCTCTTCAACACCTTTCGTTGGTGTCCTTACATGCCCATATTGTTGGAAAAGCGCCAGTGAAATGAGCTACAGATAACGGAGTGAGCGGAGGGTCCTTTCCAAAGTGCCCGTTTAAAGTGGACAAATTTAGTCAGTTTTCTGGATATTTTGGGATCTTTGGGCCATTTGTTCACAGATGTCCCACTGTACATTGAATGATTGCAGCCAAAAACAACACACCTTTTCGTCATTTTGCATTAAATTAAGTGCAGCTTCTAGAGTTGTTGTCCACCATCTACGTCACAGGCAAGACGCCTATTAGAGTTTCCCAACACCGCTGGGGGGGGACACCAACGGTCTTTTAAACCTTATTCCTTCAATTAGTAAGAAATAACATGTTTTCTGACTCTCAATAAACACAAGTTAGGAACTCAACCACTGTATTTATTTGTTTGACACTTTCAAAGATATATGATTATATATAATGCCTTAATGGCACTGTTGTGTTCTGTTGAGCAGAGGCTCGCTCTGATGTACCGGATGCAGGTGGCCAACATCGACAAGTTTGAGGAGAAGCTGCGGGCAGCAGAGGAGCAGCTGAATATCGACGCCAAGGACAGAATCCCAGTGTCCTACAAGCGAACAGGCTTCTTTGGGAAGTGAGTAGTGACTGTAGTTACGGAGGACGAGAGACTGCATTTAAACAGCAGAGACTCCTTGGTTAATGACTTGTCTTTATGTGCTTTCAGTGCTCTCTATGCTCTGGGGATGGCTGCTATTGGAGTTGCAATCCTGTGGTACATCTTCCGCCTGGCAGGGATGGGTGGAAGAGAGGGAGGGTTCAGTGCGTTTGTAAGTTCTTGATATGTATTCAATATTTTCCATATGCCTTTGGTTTATGTTTTATGTTCTGAATTCTATGATTTTATTTTAGAATCAGCTGAAAATGGCTAAGTTCACCATTGTTGATGGGAAATCAGGGAAAGGCGTGAGCTTCAAAGATGTAGCAGGGATGCATGAGGCCAAGATGGAGGTGAAGGAGTTTGTGGACTACCTGAAGGTAAATAGATACCTACACCTGGTCTTAAACCCTGGATTAGTTTTATTAGAGGAGGTTCCCTGATGTGATCTGTGGGATTTGATGGGCCAGGAACACACCCTGGAGGTGGCGCCAGTCCTTCACAGGGCGACACACACTCACACATTCACTCACAAGCTTACACCTGCGGACACTTTGGAGTCGCAAATCCACCTACCACCGTGTGTTTTTGGAGCGTGGGAAGAAACTGGAGCACCCGGAGGAAACCCACGCAGACACAGGGAGAACACACCACACTCCTCACAGACAGTCACCCGGAGGAAACCCACGCAGACACGGGGAGAACACACCACACTCCTCACAGACAGTCAACCGGAGGAAACCCATGCAGACACAGAGAGAACACACCACACTCCACACAGACAGTCACCCGGAGGAAACCCACGCAGACACAGAGAGAACACACCACACTCCTCACAGACAGTCACCCGGAGGAAACCCACGCATACACAGAGAGAACACACCACACTGAGAGCCTCACAGCCAGAGAGTAGCTCTGAATCACAGCAGTTAAAACACACTCTGTATATATATATATATATATATATATATATATATATGTATAAATACTAGCAGTCATATCTGGACAGCAGTGATCCTCTGGATCATTACGTGGACTTACTGCTGATGAATTGGACAGTGAGTGTTGACTACAGAAACATAAGACTAGTTCCCAAACTGTGTTTACAGAATCCAGACAGATACCTGCAACTGGGGGCGAAGGTTCCTAAAGGCTCCCTGCTGCTGGGACCTCCAGGCTGTGGGAAAACCCTGTTGGCCAAGGCCGTGGCTACCGAGGCTCAGGTGCCCTTCCTCGCTATGGCAGGGTCTGAATTTGTGGAAGTGATTGGAGGTAAGACCTCAGCTGATAAACTCTCTCTCTCTCTTTTAATTCTACAAAGTCTACAGTTATTGTATCGGGAGGAGTCTTTTTAAAGAGACCATGTTCTTGTGTGTTAACGCAGGTCTTGGAGCTGCGAGGGTGAGGAGTCTGTTTAAAGAAGCTCGGGCTCGTGCTCCATGCATCGTTTACATCGATGAGATCGATGCTGTCGGCAAGAAACGATCCACCAACATGTCCGGCTTCTCCAACACAGAGGAAGAGCAGACCCTCAACCAGCTGCTGGTGGAGATGGACGGTGAGAAGCTTAGTCTGAAGCCAGGGGCCGGTTGCACAAACACCTTACGTTAGGACTTTCCTTAAAGTCAAAGTTAAGATTCCCTTAAAATGTTCACTTGTGTATTTAAGGTTTTTTTGAAAGATGAAGGAAAACAACTCAAAGTACCTCTGATACTGTCTTAACATGTCGCAGCATGGCCGAGTGTATGGCGATAAATGAACGTATCCTGAGAAGAGTGTTCTGCGACCGCGGGAAACCCACTGGATTCGCTTAATGATGAGCAGTTGATTTTAGATTACAGATCTATCCATGTGACGACAGTCAATCCATGGTTTGTTTAAACGCTACTTTCTGCAGCTGTGCTCTTCCTGCTGCGACGCAGTTAATGATTGCTCTCTAATTTTATGCCACAGGATCCTTCAAGTCAGTAAAAGGCGAGGTATTTCATGTCGATAAGTCAACAGCGTGCATCTGCTTTTACTGAGTTCCTCCAGAAGTGTTCTCTTATCCTCCTCTGACCAATCTGGTTTTCTTTTCTTCCATTTTTTCTGAAACGTATGTGAGCTGGTACAAGAGGCGATAACGGGTATCACAGCGAGTGCATGTAAACAACAGTTTCCATGGAAACAATAGAATTTTACTCCCATAAAAAAATCTGTTAGTGCAGTAAATCCGTTAAAACATTTCCTTACGTGAGGAAATCTTACGTAAGTAAATCCCCCAGCTTCAGGAGAAACTAAGCCTTGAGTGTCATACTTACCTAAGATGTTTTGTGCAACCTGCCCCGGAATATTTACCAGTTTTATTAAAGAATAACTTGCAGCACGGTGGTGCAGCAGGTAGGTGTCGCAGTCGCACAGCTCCAGGGGCCTGGAGGTTGTGGGTTCGATTCCCGCTCCGGGTGACTGTCTTTGAGGAGTGTGGTGTGTTCTCCCTGTGTCTGCGTGGGTTTCCTCCGGGTGACTGTCTGTGAGGAGTGTAGTGTGTTCTCTCTGTGTCTGCGTGGGTTTCCTCCGGGTGACTCTCTGTGAGGAGTGTGGTGTGTTCTCTCTGTGTCTGCGTGGGTTTCCTCCGGGTGACTCTGTGAGGAGTGTGGTGTGTTCTCTCTGTGTCTGCGTGGGTTTCCTCCGGGTGACTCTCTGTGAGGAGTGTGGTGTGTTCTCTCTGTGTCTGCGTGGGTTTCCTCCGGGTGACTCTCTGTGAGGAGTATGGTGTGTTCTCCCTGTGTCTGCGTGGGTTTCCTCCAGGTGACTCTCTGTGAGGAGTGTGGTGTGTTCTCCCTGTGTCTGCGTGGGTTTCCTCCGGGTGACTCTCTGTGAGGAGTGTGGTGTGTTCTCTCTGTGTCTGCGTGGGTTTCCTCCGGGTGACTCTCTGTGAGGAGTGTGGTGTGTTCTCTCTGTGTCTGCGTGGGTTTCCTCCGGGTAACTCTCTGTGAGGAGTGTGGTGTGTTCTCCCTGTGTCTGCGTGGGTTTCCTCCGGGTGACTGTCTGTGAGGAGTGTGGTGTGTTCTCTCTGTGTCTGCGTGGGTTTCCTCCGGGTGACTCTGTGAGGAGTGTGGTGTGTTCTCCCTGTGTCTGCGTGGGTTTCCTCCCACAGTCCAAAAACACACATTGGTAGGTGGATTGGTGACTCAAAAGTGTCCGTAGGTGTGAATGTGTGTGTGTGTCTGTGTTGCCCTGTGAAGGACTGGCGCCCCCTCCAGGGTGTATTCCCGCCTTGCGCCCAATGATTCCAGGTAGGCCACCTGGACCCACCGCGACTCTGATCTGGATAAGGGTTACAGACAATGAATGAATGAATGAATTAAAGGATAACCATATTCTCATGTCAGATTTGGGATGTCAATTAAACAGTTTCCTTCTTTCATCCAGGAATGGGCACCACAGATCATGTGATCGTCTTGGCCTCCACCAACCGAGCAGATATTTTGGACAATGCACTGATGAGACCTGGCAGGCTTGACAGACACATATTTATTGACCTCCCCACTCTCCAGGTAATGTGTGTGTGTGTGTGTGTGTGTGTGTGTGTTCGTTCGTGAGAAATGTGCTAAACGTAGACTGAGTAATCTCTGATGGCTGTCTTCCAGGAGAGAAAAGAGATATTTGAGCAGCATTTGAAGATCCTGAAGCTTTCCCAGCCGGCTGACTTCTACTCCTGGCGTCTGGCTGAGCTCACCCCAGGTTTCAGTGGTGAGTTCCAGTTGGGGCTGGACAATACTTCAATATCAATATATATCACAATATAAAATACTTCAATAACAGTGATATGATTTTTAGACACACTCTCAATATTTCAATAGACTTTATTCACAGCTCCAGCCACTAAGTGCCGGTCATTAGAGGGCGCTGCTCTCAGTTCGTTTCCCTCAGTTGGGTTTTGGGTCACTTTAAAAATATTAATATTGACAAAGCCAAGAGGTATATGTTTGACAATGATATAAAATTTCTTGTTAGTTTTCTGTGGCTTTTATTTGTGGCTCAGAACCTAACCATGACCCAGAGCCTGTTTCTGATCCTGATCCTAATGATCAGTGAGTGAAATGAGTGAAAGAATTATTCACAAACGCGTCTTGACTCAAATCTGAGTCTGAATGTTTGTTGTTGCTGTTCCAGGTGCTGATATCGCAAACATCTGCAACGAAGCTGCCCTCCATGCGGCGAGAGAGGGTCACAAGTCCATCGACACCTTTAACTTTGAGTACGCTGTGGAGAGAGTTATTGCAGGTAGATGATTATCACTGATGCCTTGACTGTTTCTCTGCTGTGATGGGGTTTACAGTGTTTATTCCTGACTGCTGTTGGTGTGTGTGTGATGATCAGGAAGTGTGAAGAAGAGTAAGATCCTGTCCAAAGAGGAGCAGAGGGTGGTGGCCTTCCATGAGTCCGGTCACGCGTTGGTCGGCTGGCTGCTGGAGCACACGGAGGCCGTGATGAAGGTACACACTGCAGTACAGTGGTTTGCTAGTTCGGACCACGCCTGTGAAAGCTGATACAGGGAGGAGAACTGGGATGTAATATTTTAGGCAGGAGTTCAGGGCGGCTTTGGAATGTGTGTACAGCCAAACCCACTTGTTGAAAAGATGAACGCAAGAGAAAGGGAGGAGAAGACGGGGAAAGGGGGAGCGAGTTGGTCCGGGCTGAGGGGAGGAGTTCAGGCATGGTCCTACTCCCAAACATTGTTTGTAACACAGTTCCCGTTATGATATTACATTCATTCATTCATTATCTGTAACCCTTATCCAGTTCAGGGTCGCGGTGGGTCCAGA
This sequence comes from Hoplias malabaricus, assembly GCF_029633855.1. Lineage (NCBI taxonomy): Eukaryota > Metazoa > Chordata > Actinopteri > Characiformes > Erythrinidae > Hoplias > Hoplias malabaricus. The sequence goes on from NW_027101044.1 coordinate 54,302, forward strand.
GCCTACCTGGAATCATTGGGCGCAAGGCGGGAATACACCCTGGAGGGGGCGCCAGTCCTTCACAGGGCAACACAGACACACACATTCACTCACACACACACACCTACGGACACTTTTGAGTCGCCAATCCACCTACCAACGTGTGTTTTTGGACTGTGGGAAGAAACCGGAGCACCCGGAGGAAACCCACGCAGACACAGAGAGAGCACACCACGCTCCTCACAGACAGTCACCCGGAGGAAACCCACGCAGACACAGGGAGAACACACCACACTCCTCACAGACAGTCACCCGGAGGAAACCCACGCAGACACAGGGAGAACACACCACACTCCTCACAGACAGTCACCCGATCATTCGCGGAAATGTGTGACCAAAGCTCAGAAGTTCTAAAAGTGGTATTTGGCACAGCCCTAATTCCCACTCAGCATTTCTCAGACCACAGGATTTATTTATTTATTTATAAACAGGTGTCGATCGCACCCAGGACCAACGCAGCCCTAGGCTTTGCTCAAATCCTGCCAAAGGACCAGTATCTGTTCACCAAAGAGCAGCTGTTTGAGAGAATGTGCATGGCTCTGGGAGGAAGAGCTTCAGAAGCCATCACTTTCAACAAAGTCACCACAGGTACGGCTTAATGGCTCACGTGGAGGTGTGTGTGTGTATTTGTGTATGCGTGTGTCCAGTTCAGGGGCGCGGTGGGTCAGGAGCCTACCCGGAATCACTGGGCGCAAGGCGGGATCACACCCTGGAGGGGGCGCTTTAAATCTTTTAAAGCCTTCCAGACAAGGATTAAGCCCAGTCTTGGACTAAGTTGTTGTTACAGGCTTAAATTATTAATTGTTTATGTAATTTTATGTTAATAATGTGTAAGGAACGTAGTTCTGCGAAGTGTGGTCCCACTACGTAGTTTAACGTGGGGTCCCCTGTTGGTCCAGGAGCTCAGGATGACCTGCGTAAGGTGACCCGTGTGGCGTACGCGATGGTGAAGCAGTACGGCATGGTGCCCAGCGTGGGGCAGGTGTCCTTCCCTGAAACCGAGGAACAAGGGGCTATTGGACGAAGACCTTTCAGCCAAGGCCTGCAGCAGCAGATGGACCATGTGAGTGAATACACGGACGTACACACCGTCTACTGAGCTCTTTTTCTGTAATAGTCGAGCTGCCGTTTGTGAAGAGGGACTGTGATTGTTCTCTCTCTCTCTCTGTTTTTCAGGAGGCTAAGCTGCTAATTGCACGAGCGTATAGACAAACGGAGAAACTGCTGCTGGACAACAGAGAGAAACTCGTTGTGGTCAGTTCAATCTGCCAGTGTCTTGTCAATAATGATGATGATCATAGCAGTCTTTATGACTTGAAATCAACCTCCTCCTTGCCCTGTGTTTGTTTGTAGCTGGCGAACGCTTTGCTGGAGCGAGAGGTGGTGAATTATGACGACATCGAGGCCCTGCTGGGGCCCCCTCCCCATGGACCCAAAAAGATGATCGCCCCCCAGAGCTGGATCGAGGCTGAGAAAGACAAGCAGGACACGGGAGAGGACGAGCCTCGCCGGCCACGGAGACCCCCGAGGAAAGACGAGGAGGAGGAGGTCAATCCCCAGTACACGTAAAAACACTGACGATGCTCAGACGGCAAAAAAGCAAACTGCTTCACTTCTCCGCTGGGCGTTTGGAGGAAGGGAGCGCTACAGAGGGGTGTTCTGAAGATCTGCTTAAAGGAGGAAACTGAATATGGTCTGTTTTACAGAAAATACAACCCCGTTAGCATCTACCGTTAGCATCCGCTGTAAGCGTTAGTTTTCTTTCGTAGTGGAGCTGCAGCAATCATCAGCTCATCGTCTTAAACAGTGAATATGCGTTCACTTAAAGGTGCAGTAGTCAAATTGATTTCATTTTTTAACTAGTACAAATGAGCGGGAAAGTGTGAAGGATGTTATGTAAACGTTTTATTTTAGCAATGGCATCAGCACAAGTGCATTGTGGACCTGAGGAGACTCTGGACCAGAGGCACTGCCTCTGTTGTTGTAGTTCTCCTGCTTCGCCATCGGAGGGACGTCTTCTTCACTAATGCACTAGTGGGTCGGTATGGATTTGGGATGTGCGCCCTCTGGAGGCTCCGTAAGTGAATTACAATGCCCACTAGAGGAGTGTGTCAAATCGCGTGTTGCACCTTTAATGAATGGAAGTGATGTGGATTGTTTATTGAAGAGCATAGGCTTCTGTGATTAGCCACATTATAAACGTAAAGCATGAGCCAGGTTGAGGGGTTCAGACGTAACCGCCACAGACAGGTGGCGCTGTCTGACCCTCATTACAAAGCTGAGATTCACTGGAGTGATGCAGTGTGTTGCTGGGTTTATTCAGCGATGTGTTGAATAAATGATATTTTCTGTACCCTTTTGTTTTTTGATTGTTGTGTTCATGAATCACAGCGTCGTAGATCAATGTTTATTTTTAACTCAAAAGTTCATTTTACAAAATACATCACTTTAATTGCTTGTTTTATATGAAATAAATATTAAAACTAAAAAATAACAGTTTCAACAATAAGAGCCTCCAGGAAATCAGTGAATAATAAAATTAGGAATAAAACTGTAACGGTAAACTTTTCTAAACCTGGTGAATTGATGAGTTATTTAAAGTTTAGTGCCCTTTAAAGTTACATGCAATTTTCTATGTACAGAGTCAAGGCGGTTCTATAAAAAAAAAAAAAAATCACAACATCAACGAATTATACATTTTCCAATTTCACTCCTTTGTCTTTTAAACACTCTGTGGGAGAGTCTTTAAAACAGACTTTCTCCAGCTTTCAACCTTTTGCTCTTTCCTTACACTTCCAGCAAACGTCTACATTCATAGGCTTTCAAATATCGTACAGAAAAAACATTCAAGAAAATACATGTTTAAGTTTGCATTAAAGATATGGTAGTGGAGCTCCATCCAACACCTTGGGGATGAGTTGGTGTGGTGTTTGTTGATCCATAACTTACCAGTACCTGACATTGGTGATGCTCTTGTGGCTGAATGCAATCAAATCAGCAATGTTCCAGCAACTAAAATGGCATCACCTAAGACTGGAAGAAGAAGTCAGCCATTTTCTCAATGTAATCAAACTCTGACACCAAGAGACCTTAAATCAATTTATAAAGCACATTTTTTATACCTAGGGGAGCCATCAAGTGGTTCATTTACCGACTACAAAGCAAAAGATTCTTCGTCTCATGTAATTTGCATAGTTAAAACTCCAGCAGCCACTGCTGTGTCTGATCCACTCTACACCACGTCAGTGTCACTGCAGCGCTGAGAATGATCCACCACCACATCACACCTGCTCTGTGGGGGTCCTGAGCGCTGAGGAACAGGGGAAAGGGGGCATATCAAGTATGCAGAGCAACAGATGGACTACAGTCTGTAACTGTAGAACGATAAAGCTCTCCTGTCATGGTCAGTGGAGCTGAGAGAATGAATCTACTGAAACTTTTGGACATAAAGCAAAACAGTCGAGGCGTTTAAATGACTCTAATCTGTGAGTTATGAAGGTTTTAGGAACCTGGGTCTTGTCTCTGATTAGTATGCACTGATGGTCCTCTGCTGCCTCCTGGTGTTTGAGAGTGAGGTTGGTCAACACCCGTTGCCATTGGCCAGATGCTCATCCTCGGAGTGGAGAAATAACTCACTGATCCGTGAGAGAAACAGCATGCACGGTCTCTGACGAGACAGCCGCGACCTTTCGCGCCAATACACCGGAGACGTGCACCAGAGGGGAATACGAACACACTCAAATTCAGTCTAGCAGTACCTTGAGAAATGGTCCACACACACAAACACACACCTACACACACAAACACACACCCTCCCGTCCTCATCAGCAAGAGGTCACTTCAGCAGCCCCAAGTCTCTCAGACGGGGGATGATTAAATCCTGTTCTTTGGGGACGAGTGACCGGGAGCTAGTCTGCGGCGTACATGTTTGCCAGTTTCTTGAATCTCGGCCCCCAGTCGTTGAGGTAGTCGTAGTCTTGGTCCTCGTCGGAGCCCAGGGAGGCGATGGAGCTCAGGCTTCCTGCCACGGAACCGTCTCCTTCGTAGTCGAAGATCAGAGCCGTGTCGTACGGAGGCACGTTAGGGTCGTTATCGGCAACATCCAGGCCCTGAGAGGAAAGACATGGAACAGAAATTGCTGTGAAATTGCTGTAGAAGCAAAGGCAGAATGTTGGTTTGAATTCATTTTTTTTTAGCAGTGGGAGGTATGGACAACATCGCCCCCTTGTGGAGTGTGTGAGTGGGAATGTGAGAAATAGCATATAAAATAGCAAAGGTTTTGGGGGTGGTGTCTACTCGGGGACAATTGTCCACAATTGTGTGAGTGACAGGGTGAGTGTGTGAAACTGTCCACAGGTGTGTGTGTGTGAGAGTGACTGGGTGAGTGTGTGAAACTCTCCACAGGTGTGAGTGACTGGGTGAGTGTGTGAGTGACTGGGTGAGTGTGTGAAACTGTCCACAGGTGTGAGTGTGTGGGTGAGTGTGTGAGTGACAGGGTGAGTGTGTGAAACTGTCCACAGGTGTGTGTGTGTGAGAGTGACTGGGTGAGTGTGTGAAACTCTCCACAGGTGTGTGTGTGTGAGAGTGACTGGGTGAGTGTGTGAAACTCTCCACAGGTGTGAGTGACTGGGTGAGTGTCTGAGTGACTGGGTGAGTGTGTGAAACTGTCCACAGGTGTGAGTGTGTGGGTGAGTGTGTGAGTGACTGGGTGATTGGGTGAAACTGTCCACAGGTGTGAGTGATTGGGTGAGTGTGTAAAACTGTCCACAGTTGTGAGTGACTGGGTGAGTGTGTGAAACTGTCCACAGGTGTGAGTGAGTGTGTGAGTGACTGGGTGAGTGTGTGAAACTGTCCACAGGTGTGAGTGAGTGTGTGAGTGACTGGGTGAGTGTGTGAAACTGTCCACAGGTGTGAGTGACTGGGTGAGTGTGTGATCTGTCCACAGGTGTGAGTGACTGGGTGAGTGTGTGATCTGTCCACAGGTGTGAGTGACTGGGTGAGTGTGTGAGTGACTGGGTGAGTGTGTGAAACTGTCCACAGGTGTGAGTGAGTGTGTGAGTGACTGGGTGAGTGTGTGAAACTGTCCACAGGTGTGAGTGACTGGGTGAGTGTGTGAGTGACTGGGTGAGTGTGTGTGAGTGAATTTGTCTGAGAGTGTAGGGTGTAGTGTTTGGCTGGCGTTGTCTGTGCCACTTGTATCTCACTCACATCATTGATGAAGTCCTCGATGTCGGTGGGGTTCGAGGGGCGTTTCCGTGGATGCCTCGGCGAGGGCAGGTTATAGGGGGCGTCTTTCCTAAGCGGCTGTTTGTATTTTGGAAGGCCAGAGCCTGGGGGGACGACGGCTTCCAGAGGAGGGGCCATGTCTGCAGGGGTCCTCAGAAGATCAATGTTGAAGGCATCCTGGAAGAGAGCAGAGGAGTTGGAAGCGATTCTTTTCTAGTGATTCAGTGTCTTGGTTCAATGCCCTGAAGTGATTTAGCTCAGAATCGCTGGACTGCTGTGTACTGTGTGATGAAAATGTAAGGTTCTGCTGAATTATGCAGAAAAAAGAAGGGCTCGATCTACAAAGGCCCTTTAAAATTGGGTCTGCGTTTTTATCTGACACACAAAATTCATACGGAGGTGGAAGTTAAAGAGGTTCCCAGTCTGTCAGGCTGTAGTCGTCTGGATGAATCCCCCCGGTTAATTCAGCGTGGCTTTGACTCACGTTTGCCCTGTGCTCAGCACTCACCACCTGCTGCTGTCCACTGCTCAGTTGGACCTCTCTGTCTCCACATGGCTCTGACTGGACATTACTCAACTTGAGGCTCAAGTAAACCACTGTCACGTGTGACCTAATTTCCTCGCCAAACTAGCCACACACAGTCATTGGTGAAATGCCTCAGGTAACACTGCTGATCTGGGTTCAGTTCCCCTCTCAGGTAAACAGATGAGTCATTGACCCATCTCTGCAACATGTTCCATCTTTTTATTTTGGTTCATAACCAAAACACAGGTGTTTAACTGGGTTAAAGGAACAATATGTGGGCGTCTCTCTGTGTCTGCGTGGGGTTCCTTCAGGTGACTGTCTGTGAGGAGTGTGGTGTGTTCTCCCTGTGTCTGCGTGGGTTTCCTCCGGGTGACTGTCTGTGAGGAGTGTGGTGTGTTCTCCCTGTGTCTGCGTGGGTTTCCTCCAGGTGACTGTCTGTGAGGAGTGTGGTGTGTTCTCCCTGTGTCTGCGTGGGTTTCCTCCGGGTTCCTCATACAGTCCAAACACAAACATTGGTAGGTGGATTGCCCACAGGTGTGAGTGAATGTGTGAGTGTGTGATGCCCTGTGATGGACTGGTACCCTGATCTGGACACAAAAACAACCCTGAACAGAATAAAGCGTTTACAAGAGATGAATGAATGAATGTTTCTGGTTTGACTTTTATCTAAAAACCTAGACAGTCATGCTATGCCAGCGTCAGTGCTCTCAGCGCCTGATTTCACTCTCACCTCGTCCTCCTCCCCTCCTCCCTGCTCGTCGTAGTTAAAGACGTTGTCCCGCACGTCATCGTCTGATTCTCCCACCAGGAGACCACCTCCTTTCCTCATGCTTCGAGAGGTGCAGCTCCTCACAGCCACAGCCAGGATAAGCAAGACTGGACAACACACACAAACACACACAGCGTTTAACAAAGGGGGTGTATTTTGTAAATATGTCATTGTGAAAGACTTGTAACATTAGTCACTTTGGATACGAGCCGTTCAGGACGAGTGCTGTGTGTAGTCCTGCTCTAACCTGCCCCACTGCGAAGTGGGGAGAGTCGAAATAAATACACACTGGCACTATATATGTGATTATTTAAAGCAACACTAAGTAGGATTTGGGGGCGACATGGTGGTGCAGCATGTAGGTGTCGCAGTCACACAGCTCCAGGGACCTGGAGGTTGTGGGTTGGAGTCATGCTTTGGGTGACTGTCTGTGAGGAGTGTTGTGTGTTCTCTCTGTGTCTGCATGGGTTTCCTCTGGATGACCGTCTGTGAGGAGTGTGGTGTGTTCTCTCTGTGTCTGTGTGGGTTTCCTCCGGGTGACTGTCTGTGAGGAGTGTGGTGTGTTCTCCCTGTGTCTGTGTGGGTTTCCTCTGGGTGACTGTCTGTGAGGAGTGTGGTGTGTTCTCCCTGTGTCCGCGTGGGTTTCCTCCGGGTGACTGTCTGTGAGGAGTGTGGTGTGTTCTCCCTGTGTCTGTGTGGGTTTCCTCTGGGTGACTGTCTGTGAGGAGTGTGTTGTGTTCTCTCTGTGTCTGCATGGGTTTCCTATTTTGATCTAACGCCAAATATATAACAAAACAATAACTGTAGACTTTTCCTGTAATGGATTCTTCAATGACTCACTCAGCAGCAGAGCAGCGCAGGACACGATGATCATGAGGGCGAGGAAACTGATGCCCACTTTTGATCCGAAGATGGCCGCAGCTGTGTAGGTCCTGCAGTGTCCGGCTGAGTCGCACGGACACACGGTGACGTTGAGCAGGGCGTTGGAGGAGCGGGCAGGAGATCCAGAGTCCGACACAGTGATGGGGACGGAGAACTCGCCTCGATCTATGTCTATCAGAGGCTGCAGCACCGCATGGGTTTCTGAACATGAGAAACAACATAAACAAAAACAAACTGGGCACAATATCATCCCCCCATTCCCAGATACGTATACGTTCCTATGGACAGGTGCGGAGCCTAGGTTTCTTTTGTTTACCATTGAGAGGAATGATGGTCCAGTTGGCAGCCATGTCAGTGTCAGCCACGTAGAAGCTGAAGGGGTCAGCATGGGGAGAGAGGTCTTCGTCCACAGCGGTCAGCAGCAGGCCTAGCCGACCCGGTTCTCTGTACTCACTGCACACGATTCCACTCACAGGAACCAGAACCGGAGGGAAATCATTGGTCTCCCACAGGGAGATCTCCAGAGACGCAGTGGCTGAGACACCTCCGGCGTCTGAGAGAAGAGAGGGACAGTCACACGACGAATAACCCATTTAAACTGAACTCACACTTCAGTCCTGCGTCTTTTGACAATAGAATAAACACAGTATTTACAAAAGAATTCTTTGTGTAGTAGCCATTAAGTAATCTATAGGAAATATGGACTGATTTAAAGCAGCAGCAGGAGGTGTCTCTGTCACACTCTGTCCGTGTGAGTGAATGTGTGAGTGTGTGTCGCCCTGTGAAGGACTGGCGCCCCCTCCAGGGCGTGATCCCGCCTTGCGCCCATTGATTCTGGGTAGGCTCTGGACCCACCGCGACCGCTTTCAGACAGTGAATGAATGAATAAGTAAAGACCTTTAAACCAGGTCTACCCCATACGGCTGAACACGTGTTTGAATGTTAATATAACGATTAGAATAATACGTTAGCATCAATGTCACATATATATCCACATGTGCAAATATACATAATGGATATGAAGTAAACCTATGTGAAATAATCTGTACTGGACACTCACCGAGGTCAGTGACTTTGACCAGCGCCGTGTATTTGTTCTTCTTCACGTACGGTGAGCGGATGTTGAAGTTTTTTCTGGCTGATATCTCTCCGGTCTCGCGGTTAATCGCCAACCACTTCTCAGGATCATGTGTGATCTCAAACCTGAGTTTAAACAGAGGAAGGTGAGTCCTGTCGGGAGGTCTCAGAGGCTTCTCCGTTAAATAAAAACTCATTCTCAGTCTCATAGCAGAGAGAGAGACTGATATAACCCATCAATCAGGACTGAGAGGTGCTCATCTGTGAAGCTGCTCGTACCTGAGCTTGGCGTTGTCAGGATCATGGGCGATGTCTGAGGCCAGGATGGTACCTGCAGCAGTGGATTCTGGAAAGGACACCTGTATAGGGTTTCTATGGAAACGTGGAGCCTCGTTTTCGTTCAGGACGCGGACGGTGACCGTGGCTGTGCTGGTCTGTTCATACGGGGCTTTAATACTCAGAGGAACGTCGTTCTCCGCGTTCACCGTCAGCCGATGTTCAGACTTAGACTCGTAGTCCAGAGGCTGAGTGAGAGAGGAGGGAATTGTGGGAAATGTACTTAGGCTTTACGTGACAGATGTGGTCCCTTAAATATCATAAAATAACTACTAAGAGAAAACGTTCTCTCTAGAACGGTAATCACCGCTTCAAATTCAGGGCTTCTTTAGTTCTGTTCACACGTTAGGGCTGGACAATGATTCAATATCAATATATATCGCAATATAAAATGTTTCAATAAAAATTATGATTTTAAAACCGATATTGAATATTTAACTGTGTCACTGACTGACGCTCATTACAGAGCGCTGCCGTCAGTTCAATGCACTTACTTTTGCGATTACTATTTTTATCTGAGTATAGACAGAGCCAAGAGGTTTATCATTTTTCGGTGGCTCATATTGATCATATTGTATTGTATTGATCATATCATGGGCGGCACGGTGGCGCAACAGGTAGGTGTCGCAGTCACACAGCTCCAAGGACCTGGAGGTTGTGGGTTCGATTCCTGCTCCGGGTGACTGTCTGTGAGGAGTGTGGTGTGTTCTCTCTGTGTCTGCGTGGGTTTCCTCCGGGTGACTGTCTGTAAGGAGTGTGGTGTGTTCTCTCTGTGTCTGCGCGGGTTTCCTCTGGGTGACTGTCTGTGAGGAGTGTGGTGTGTTCTCTCTGTGTCTGCGTGGGTTTCCTCCGGGTGACTGTCTGTGAGGAGTGTGGTGTGTTCTCTCTGTGTCTGCGTGGGTTTCCTCCAGGTGACTGTCTGTGAGGAGTGTGGTGTGTTCTCTCTGTGTCTGCGTGGGTTTCCTCCGGGTGACTGTCTGTGAGGAGTGTGGTGTGTTCTCTCTGTGTCTGCGCGAGTTTCCTCTGGGTGACTGTCTGTAAGGAGTGTGGTGTGTTCTCTCTGTGTCTGCGTGGGTTTCCTCCGGGTGACTGTCTGTGAGGAGTGTGGTGTGTTCTCTCTGTGTCTGCGTGGGTTTCCTCCGGGTGACTGTCTGTAAGGAGTGTGGTGTGTTCTCTCTGTGTCTGCGTGGGTTTCCTCCGGGTGACTGTCTGTAAGGAGTGTGGTGTGTTCTCTCTGTGTCTGCGCGGGTTTCCTCTGGGTGACTGTCTGTGAGGAGTGTGGTGTGTTCTCTCTGTGTCTGCGTGGGTTTCCTCCGGGTGACTGTCTGCGAGGAGTGGGGTGTGTTCTCCCTGTGTCTGTGTGGGTTTCCTCCGGGTGACTGTCTGTGAGGAGTGTGGTGTGTTCTCCCTGTGTCTGCGTGGGTTTCCTCCGGGTGACTGTCTGCGAGGAGTGGGGTGTGTTCTCCCTGTGTCCGCGTGGGTTTCCTCCGGGTGACTGTCTGTGAGGAGTGTGGTGTGTTCTCCCTGTGTCTGCGTGGGTTTCCTCCTGCTTCCAGCTTCAGACTAGCTGCCCACACTCTAGCTAACGCCACTTGCCTTGGACTAGCTGCCCAACGATTCATGGACTCTTAACTACCACTACTACTACTACTAATAATAATAATAATATCTTCATCATCATTGCATTATAAACATTATATATACTGTGGTTATATCTGTACACTTGAGTATAACAGCAGACCTATGTGATGTACAGAGTCCTTTCTTTTTTGTCAATTATTTAAAGGTAGATTGACCAGAGGAGGGTAGGTCCCCAGTGTGAGCCTTGGTTCCTCCCGAGGTTTGCCATCAAAATCTCACAGCAATATTTCAACATGCCAGAAGAGTAGCAGCTGTTCATGGAGAAAACAGCAACAAACTACCGATAAAAACCACAAATTTCGGAAACGAAAAAGGTCCACAAATGTTTGGTCGTGGATGATTTACAGTTGACCAGTAGATGGCAACACTGCTCCCTGGGTGATTACGTTACAGTACATTTCTGATCACACCTTCCCTCTATGTTTTCCGCTGCTGTGCGGTGAGGGTTACTTTACCTTCACTATGTAGACGATGCCCTGGTTGGTGACGGGGTCTGTCCTGATGGCAAAGTTTCCAGAAGTGTCTCCTCTGATGATGGAGTACCTGATCCTCCAGTTCTCTCCATTCTTCTGGTCTTTGTCAGTGCCGTTCACTCGGCCAATGTCCACTCCCACTTTATTCTCCATCGCAAACATGTTGTACTGTAACCCAGGTGAGACACAGGTGAGACACGGGAGAGACACGGGAGAGAGACGGGAGAGACAGGGGTTCACACTGTGTTCGCTCAGAAATAAAACACCACAGATACTGTCTCAGTTTAATTTCACTGGCAAGAAATACACTGACAATTTATAAACAATCGTATTCAGGTCTCCTCTCTCCTCTTTTCTCCTCTCCTCTAAATTAATGTAACTGTTTATTTATTCTTTCTTTTAATCCATAAACGTTCAAATAAATGTATAGACAGTGATGATGATGATGATGATGATGATAAGGCAACTGCTGCTGCTACTGCGTGTGTGTGTGTGTATTTATGTGTGTGTGTATATGTGTGTATATTTATGTGTGTGTGTGTGTGTGTGTATTTATGTGTGTGTGTGTGTGTGTGTGTGTATTTATGTGTGTGTGTGTGTGTGTGTGTGTGAGTGTATTTGTGTGTGTGTATGTGTGTGTGTGTGTGTGTGTATTTATGTGTGTGTGTGTATGTGTGTGTGTGAGTGTATTTATGTGTGTGTGTGTGTATTTGTGTGTATTTATGTGTGTTTGTGTGTGTGTGTGTATATATATATGTGTGTGTATTTATGTGTGTTTGTGTGTTTGTATGTGTGTGTGTGTGTGTGTTAACTCCTATGTTGGACATGATTTCCCTCAGGATAAATACCACTGTGGGCTGAATCTGAGGGGCGTGGTTGTTGATGTCTGTGATGTGGATGGTGGCTCGGCCGCTGCTGGTCAGACCCTGTCCGGACATGTCAGCCACCTGCAGCGTCAGTCGGAAGGACTGCACCACCTGGAGGAGAATGAAAAATGCAGATTTCTACCGTTACGTTATGATTAACTGAGACATTACACAAATATTTATTAACATTTAAAATGGTTGTAAGTACTAAATATTTAAAAACATTAGTAACATTTATTACTGTCATAAATATTATTAATTGAACGTACGTCTCGGTCCAGTCCCACGTCTCGTGTGTAGATGACCCCCGTCTCGTTGTTGATGCCGAACATGGTCTTGTTGATGCTGAAGGGGGGGAAACTCTCCTGCGCCACGATGGTGTAGCTCAGCATTGCGTTATCTGTGGATGGGTCGTCGGCATCCACCGCTGAGACGGTCAGAACCGAGGTACCTGGGCACGCAACACAGCCAGGATAATGAAGGGGTTAATAAGCCTACAGTCTGTGAGAAGTTCATGAGCTTCTTTACAAACAAACTTCCAAAGGTACATTCATTCATTCGTTCATTTTCCGTAAACTAAGTTCCTTCTTCTGTCACATTTATGCTTCATTCACTGCACTTTTACTGTTTTGCGTTTTTGTTTTTACCCGGGATGGAGAATTCCGGCACGGCGCCGATGAACTCCTCCTGGATAAAGCTGGGCCTGTTGTCGTTCTGATCCAGAACATAAATCTCGATGGTGGTTGGGTTCTCCAATCGTTCTCCACTGGGGGACAGTGCAAAGGCTTTGAGCTGAAAACAAACACATATAACAGGTGTAAACTAATTCATGGAAATAGGGTAGTGTCGCAGTCACACAGGTAGACACAGGTAGTCACACAGGTCCAGGGGCCTGGAGGTTGTGGGTTCGATTCCCGCTCCGAGTGACTGTCTGTGAGGAGTGTGGTGTGTTCTCCCTGTGTCTGTGTGGGTTTCCTCCGGGTGACTGTCTGTGAGGAGTGTGGTGTGTTCTCCCTGTGTCTGCGTGGGTTTCCTCCAGGTGACTGTCTGTGAGGAGTGTGGTGTGTTCTCCCTGTGTCTGCGTGGGTTTCCTCCGGGTGACTGTCTGTGAGGAGTGTGGTGTATCCTCCCTGTGTCTGTGTGGGTTTCCTCCGGGTGACTGTCTGTGAGGAGTGTGGTGTATCCTCCCTGTGTCTGCATGGGTTTCTTCCGGGTGACTGTCTGTGAGGAGTGTGGTGTGTTCTCCCTGTGTCTGCGTGGGTTTCCTCTGGGTGCTCCGGTTTCCTCCCACGCTCCAAAAACACACGTTGGTAGGTGGATTGGAGACTCAAAAGTGTCCGTAGGTGTGTGAGTGAATGTGTGAGTGAATGTCGCCCTGTGAAGGACTAGCGCCCCCTCCAGGGTGTATTCCTGCCGTGCACCTGGGTAGGCTCCAGACCTACTGTGAAAATAACTATAGGTTTGGTGCCTTGCTCAAGCTGTGGACTGAGGGAGGAGGACAGTGCTGTTCCTTCACTGCCACTGTCCCCAATTTTCCAGCTGCTCATGAGAATTGAACCAATGAGCTTTCAGCCCTAAGCCCTCTTCTCTAACCATTAGGCCACGGCAAAACAAAAAATATAAATGTGGCCGATGCAAAGATTATGATACATTTATTCTATGTTTGCGGTCATCGCCCTAGTAACTAATTTCTGTTCTGTTCTGTCCCCACGTCTATCTCCACTTAAGCACAGCAAAACCTCCCTGTGTTTCAGCCGGGACGTCACAGACTGGACTCTGGGTTCGAGCCAGATGTCAGCTCCATCAGTTGTGGTTTGGCGTTAAGTTTCAGGGGATGGGAGTAATTTCAGACTCCCTGCTCTAGGGGTCAGCAGAGATTGACTTTGCTCATTCAACGTTTCTCAGAAATCAGAGGAGATTTCAGTTCTGTTGCACAGGGAGACTGTAGAGCGGAGAGCTCAGGGACTGACCGTGGAAATGCTCAGCCAAGGCTTTGTCAAGGTTATGTATTAAAAAATAGTGGGGTCTTTCTAAACAAAGCGTGTCGTTAGACCAGGGATGTCCAGTTATTCATGAGTTAAACAAACGATTCAGATCCTTATTCAACTCTTCACTGGCTGAAGGTCTCTGTAAGGGCTGTGCAGCATCTGCAGCGTGTTGTTTCCATCTAAAACACTCAGCACACACACCGTGAAACAGCTGCTAACACACGGCTGCTGCATCACACACGCTTTTACAAGAGGACAGCTCAGAGGGCCATCCGGATATTTACGGCCCTCGACTCACCGTGAAGCTCTTGTACTTCTCTCGGTCCAGGGGCACCTTGCTCTTGATCCATCCTGTTTTATCATCAATTTCGAAGAAGTCTTTGGGCTCCTGGTTGACCCCGGGGCCCTCCAGCTTGTAGATCACCTCCCCGGTGAAAATCTTGTCTGATTTAATCTGCGAGGAGAAGTGTGGAGAGCGTTAAAAACACATGCTCAGCAGCTCATTAGGAAGCAGCACAGATGTAGACACGTGTCGATACGGACATACATTTATCACGTGGTCATTACATCAATCTATTTACAGTTTAATTTGTTTGATTAATTAGGTGTGTCATGTTTCTTAGCTGTCCTTCAGCTGAGGACAGAAACAACCTGAGCTCAAATAAACAAACATCACTCACTGCTGCCCTCTAAAGGCTTTATTAACAAACATCACACCAACAGCATTACTCTCCACAGCTTTCCAAAAGGGTTAAGGCACCACATCAGAAGTTCATTCATTCATTCATTCATTCATTGTCTGTAACCCTTATACAGTTCAGGGTCGCGGTGGGTCCAGAACCTACCTGGAATCATTGGGCGCAAGGCGGGAATACACCCTGGAGGGGGCACCAGTCCTTCACAGGGCAACACACACACTCACACACTCACACCTACGGACACTTTTGAGTCTCCAATCCACCGTGCCGCCCACGTCAGAAGTTTCATGTTTTATTTTCTTTATGAACATGAAGTTTTTCAAATCTCTTCTCTTTTATTAAAATAAAGAAGCCGAAAATAGACAAAGAAGAAAAAGAAGAAGAATTGTATTATTAGTGTACAATTATTGTTTTATTGTTTCTTCTTCTTCTTTTTCTTCTTCTTCTTCTTTTTCTTCTTCTTTTTCTTCTTCTTCTTTTTCTTCTTCTTTTTCTTTTTTCTTCTTCTTCTTCTTCTATTTCTTCTTCTTCTTCTTCTTCTTCTTTTTCTTCTTCTTCTTCTTTTTCTTTTTCTTCTTCTTTTTCTTTTTTTCTTCTTCTTCTTCTATTTCTTCTTCTTCTTTTTCTTCTTCTTTTTCTTCTTCTTCTTTTTCTTCTTTTTCTTCTTCTTCTTTTTCTTTTTTCTTCTTCTTCTTTTTCTTCTTCTTCTTCTTCTTTTTCTTTTTCTTTTTCTTCTTCTTTTTCTTTTTCTTTTTTTTCTTCTTCTTTTTCTTCTTCTTCTTTTTCTTTTTCTTTTTCTTCTTCTTCTCTGACGAAACGCGATGGGCAGCCCAAACCGTACGGCCTACAGACTTGATACTTGGTCAACAGGTAGTAAACCTTCCTGCTACTCAGGTGCAAGGAATCAGCTCAATCGGCCTGATGGTGGCGCTATAACCAAGCGAAACACGTTGAGTTTGAGACAGAATTCCTCAGGTCAGACCCTCAACCATCAAGATCCTATAAGCTCCACCCACTTTGGTTTTTAGTTAATTTGAATATTGTGCATAATTCATAACCATGCATAATTTACATAATATGCAAATTCACACAAATATTTTGTTTATTTCTTATTAGTAAAGTCCTCATCATTACTGACACCTGTAGGTTTTCTTGTGTAAATGTATCTTGGGAGTGTATCTGAACCTGAATGATTCACCTGGACCAGGTACTCAGGGACCTGTTTGCTGTTTTCCGAGACCCTGATGGGGGGGATGATCCAGTCCCTCTTTACTCGGCCCAAACCTGGACTTCTCTGTTGCCATGGAAACAGCACGGCTGGGTTCAGGCCGTTTGGGCTCAGCTCGGAGCTGCTCAGGACCTGCAGGGCATTTACAGGTTTACATTAACCACAGTTAATGAGGGGTTTACACTTCTTCATAATCTGTTAAACACAATTACACACCAATAAAACACAGCAGAAAACAGTGCCTCTGAAACCTTTCTATTATATTTTGAATGCACTGAACATGTCATTTACACTCACAATACGTATGATAATTAATTATAATGAATTTATTATAATTAACTTATATAAATTATAATAAGTGCATTCAAATAATTCAAACAATATTTTAAAAATCAGTAATATATTGACGTTATTTATTTATTTGTTATTTAATTATTTATTATATGATTTGCCAGCAGGTAGGTGTCGCAGTCACAGCTCCAGGGACCTGGAGGTTGTGGGTTCGATTCCCACTCCGGGTGACTGTCTGTGAGGAGTGTGGTGTGTTCTCCCTGTGTCTGCGTGGGTTTCCTCCGGGTGACTGTCTGTGAGGAGTGTGGTGCGTTCTCCCTGTGTCTGGGCGGGTTTCCTCCGGGTGACTGTCTGTGAGGAGTGTGGTGTGTTCTCCCTGTGTCTGGGCGGGTTTCCTCCGGGTGACTGTCTGTGAGGAGTGTGGTGTGTTCTCTCTGTGTCTGCGTGGGTTTCCTCCGGGTGACTGTCTGTGAGGAGTGTGGTGCGTTCTCCCTGTGTCTGGGCGGGTTTCCTCCGGGTGACTGTCTGTGAGGAGTGTGGTGTGTTCTCCCTGTGTCTGGGCGGGTTTCCTCCGGGTGACTGTCTGTGAGGAGTGTGGTGTGTTCTCTCTGTGTCTGCGTGGGTTTCCTCCGGGTGACTGTCTGTGAGGAGTGTGGTGCGTTCTCCCTGTGTCTGGGCGGGTTTCCTCCGGGTGACTGTCTGTGAGGAGTGTGGTGTGTTCTCCCTGTGTCTGCGTGGGTTTCCTCCGGGTGACTGTCGGTGAGGAGTGTGGTGTGTTCTCCCTGTGTCTGGGCGGGTTTCCTCCGGGTGACTGTCTGTGAGGAGTGTGGTGTGTTCTCCCTGTGTCTGCGTGGGTTTCCTCCGGGTGACTGTCGGTGAGGAGTGTGGTGTGTTCTCTCTGTGTCTGCGTGGGTTTCCTCCGGGTGACTGTCGGTGAGGAGTGTGGTGTGTTCTCTCTGTGTCTGCGTGGGTTTCCTCCGGGTGACTGTCTGTGAGGAGTGTGGTGTGTTCTCTCTGTGTCTGCGTGGGTTTCCTCCGGGTGCCTGTCTTTGAGGAGTGTGGTGTGTTCTCCCTGTGTCTGCGTGGGTTTCCTCCGGGTGACTGTCTGTGAGGAGTGTGGTGTGTTCTCTCTGTGTCTGCGTGGGTTTCCTCCGGGTGCCTGTCTTTGACGAGTGTGGTGTGTTCTCCCTGTGTCTGCGTGGGTTTCCTCCGGGTGACTGTCTGTGAGGCGTGTGGTGTGTTCTCTCTGTGTCTGCGTGGGTTTCCTCCCGGTGACTGTCTGTGAGGAGTGTGGTGTGTTCTCCCTGTGTCTGCGTGGGTTTCCTCCGGGTGACTGTCTGTGAGGAGTGTGGTGCGTTCTCCCTGTGTCTGCGTGGGTTTCCTCCCGGTGACTGTCTGTGAGGAGTGTGGTGTGTTCTCCCTGTGTCTGCGTGGGTTTCCTCCGGGTGACTGTCTGTGAGGAGTGTGGTGTGTTCTCTCTGTGACTGCTTGGGTTTCCTCCGGGTGACTGTCTGTGAGGAGTGTGGTGTGTTCTCTTTGTGACTGCGTGGGTTTCCTCCGGGTGACTGTCTGTGAGGAGTGTGGTGCGTTCTCCCTGTGTCTGCGTGGGTTTCCTCCCGGTGACTGTCTGTGAGGAGTGTGGTGTGTTCTCCCTGTGTCTGCGTGGGTTTCCTCCGGGTGACTGTCTGTGAGGAGTGTGGTGTGTTCTCTCTGTGACTGCGTGGGTTTCCTCCGGGTGACTGTCTGTGAGGAGTGTGGTGTGTTCTCTCGGTGACTGCGTGGGTTTCCTCCGGGTGACTGGACCCACCGCCGCCCTGAACTGGATAAGGTTTACAGACAATGAATGAATGATTTACCATTTTCACTTGACAATCTGCCAAAACACAATGTTTCAAAATGACTTAGGTTTCCGTGCTGTCAGATTATCTTACACAATGTTAAGGAAGAGGTTTCCTTCTCTTGTACAGTAGTGTTTTTGGAGATATGAGAATTGGATCTTACAGTGATTATATGTAATATTGATAATGTTTATTCAAGGTGCACTGAAACATTACATATAGAAAATTCACACAGTGATCAGCCTCTTTCCCATGGTACTGTGTGCTCAGAAAATGTGCCTGAAAACCCTGGGAATCAGAAAGTACAGAGTTATGACCATTGGGCATCCCTTTGTGTCTCATTTCAGAGCAATTACAGATCAGAAATATGAACGCTGCATTAATGCACTGAGAAATCCTTAAGAGACTCAGTGCACTGTTCTGAACGTCAATATTCAGCTGCAGCTGGCGGTTTCCCTCAGCTCCACACTGCTGTTAATGTTGTATCCAGCACACTTGTGTCTATGCAGTCACGTATATTTCCTTCCAACCACCCACGCATGCATTCACACACACACACACACAATCATATGCACGTTCGGCACACTTGGCACAGCTGTCTTCTGGAGGAATGAGCTCAGTTTTCTCCGCCCACGGCTTGCCACACTGACACACACACACACACACACACACACACACACACACACACACACACTCCATTCAGTCCCACACAGCACCTGACAGAGTTCACAGGTCAAACTCTGAATCAACTACACGCAACTGAACCGCACACACACTCCCACAGACACTCCGCATCTTCACCTGCTGCGAGGAGAATAAAGCAGGAATTATAGGATACTGTCACTCTTCTGTCAGGAAAAATGGGATTTGTTTTACTCCGTTTGGAAACAGCAGCTGCTCGTTACGTGGTGTGACCATTTTCCCTTTAAAACTTCAGTAGAAACAGTCCACAGTTACTCAGTTACTCAGAGACTCATCTCTGTCTATTAACATTGATTAGTGAAACTGAAAGAAGTATCTGAGGTACTGAGGCATGAGATAAAGACACACTCAAATATGGTGTGTGTGTGTGTGGTTTCATGTGTGTTTTTTGTGTTTTAAAAACTGTCCTGAGACCTAAACGTTTTCTGTTTTGTTACTGAGGTTAAAGTTACGTGAAGTATGTGTGTGTGTGTGTGCCCCACTGTGAGTCACACTATGAAAACTTACATAGTCAGGCATGAGGGAGGGTGTAGGGAGTTTTGGACTATGTTTTACGTCTTTGTGTATTAATGTCACTCACACAGCTCTTAAAAAATATACACACACAGCTGCTATAGATCACACACACACACACACACACACACACACACACACACACACATACAAACACACACACACACACCTCAGTGGACACTTCTCATTTATCCACAACCAGCAGGTTCATTAGATTCTTCCTCCTGGCCACAGGATCTATAAAGAACCATACATGGATGTTGTGTGCAGTTACGCATGTTCACCAGAGAGGTCTCCAAATCCACAAGTTACATGGTGCAGCTTTAATACCAGGCGGTAAATTCCAGCTGGAATCAGGAACTCTGTCCTAATTCAGTTCCAGACAAAATGTATACAGCACTGCTGTGCATGAGCTGGCTGAGTGAAATGTTTGGAGCTGCTGGTGTTGGAGGTGCTGATGGCACTACGGCACGCTGTAGAGCAGCCCTTCAGAATGACACCAATGTCAGACACTCGCTGGAGGAGTTAGAGCTGACTAATCTTAGCTCAACCTGCATTCCTCCCCACTGCGGCGCTCACAAACACCTAGACTCCCACACACACTCACGCCTCAGACCCAGACGCTTCCCGTGACAGATACGTGACAGGAGTTTAATATAAACAGCTGGACACCTCAGTATTTAAACTTCAGAAAGATGCACACGTTTCATTTTGATATAAATTCATCTAAATCTCTGATGCAGAGGAATCATAATCTTCTTATTAATGATTAATAATAGGATGATCTCATTTAATCAATTATCTTTACTATCATTTTAAACTCTATTTTGTGGCAAATACAAATATAAACGCTGTCCCTGTCTGTGGTCCAGGCGGGGGCTCCATGGTGGGGCTCAGTGGTGGTCCGCTGATGACTTTAACAGTTTAGATATTAGTTACTTTGCATTCTTATCAATTATCCATGCTGTGTTAGGGCCCACATTTGCTCACTTCCCTCAAGTTTTAGTGCTTTGTGGAGCATGTTTCTCTGACAGTTTGCTGCCTGTGGTCTGACCCTGTGACCAGCTGCAGTGTTTGAACAGTTGTAGGTGAGGTTCGGGGTGGGGGAGGGAGATGGTTGGAGGGGGGGTGGTCTTTCTCTTTTGGTTTTTGGGTGGGTTTTAAAGAGGACTTCCAAATGGGGTCCTAATGCAAAGTGGTGTGATGGGAAATGAAATTAGTAGAGAAACGAACAGACGCAAATTCTTTAAAGTCTTTTAATTTTTTTTTAACACACTCACCCAGTCACTCACACACTCATCCAGTCACTAACACACTCACCCAGTCACTCACACACTCACCCAGTCACTAACACACTCACCCAGTCACTAACACACTCATCCAGTCACTAACACACTCACCCAGTCACTCACACACTCACCCAGTCACTCACACACTCACCCAGTCACTAACACACTCACCCAGTCACTCACACACTCACCCAGTCACTCACACACTCACCCAGTCACTAACACACTCACCCAGTCACTCACACACTCACCCAGTCACTCACACACTCACCCAGTCACTCACACACACACACACACACACCTGTGGACAGTCTCACACACTCACCCAGTCACTCACACACACACACACACACCTGTGGACAGTCTCACACACTCACCCAGTCACTAACACACTCATCCAGTCACTAATACACTCACCCAGTCACTCACACACTCACCCAGTCACTAACACACTCATCCAGTCACTAACACACTCACCCAGTCACTCACACACTCACCCAGTCACTCACACACACACACACACCTGTGGACAGTCTCACACACTCACCCAGTCACTCACACACTCACCCAGTCACTCACACACACACACACACACCTGTGGACAGTCTCACACACTCACCCAGTCACTCAAACACACACACACCTGTGGACAGTCTCACACACTCACCCAGTCACTCACACACTCACCCAGTCACTCACACACACACACACCTGTGGACAGTCTCACACACTCACCCAGTCACTCATACACTCACCCAGTCACTCACACACACACACACACACCTGTGGACAGTCTCACACACTCACCCAGTCACTCACACACTCACCCAGTCACTCACACACACACACACCTGTGGACAGTCTCACACACTCACCCAGTCACTCACACTCAGACGTCTGGTTATGTGGCAATGAAGCTCAGAAGGTGCCTTTCCTCTCAGACGTGAGTCCAAGGATAGTTTGCTTGTCTGTAAATGAAGGCTAGGAATATTTCACCCTGGAAGTGTTCAACAGCAAACACAGACTGTCAGTGCTGTTATAAACCATCAGACACCAGAGAGAGTGAGAGAGAGAGAGAGAGAGAGAGAGAGAGAGTGTAAAGAGAAGGTTGTGTATAGTTAGAAAGGAGTGTGAATATTTACCTTGGGAAGTGCTAATCAACTAATGTGACAGAGTGCTGAAAAAAGCCCCTCTGTCTGACTATGTCTGACCCGAAGAGAGTATCAACAAACGACACAATCTTCCTGCCCTCTTTATTTGCACCAGTTTAATGTGTTTCTTAGGTACAGAGCCCCTCACAGTAGTAAATATACAGTACATACAAAACAAAAATAAAAATACAGTATTTATATAAACATTAACTTACATCAGACAGGAATTTTAAATGTAGTGTGGCAATGTGAGTGGGGAGAAAGGTCTTTGTTTGGTGACTCAGCTGTTAGTTCCATATTCAGTATGTAATTAAAGTGACCAGTGGTAAATGTAGAAGCAGGTTTGTTTAGACCAGTAGTGGCACTGGGAAAGACGTATTTAAAGCTGTGTACAGGGTGGGTCATTTATATGGATACACCTTAATAAAGTGGGAATGGTCAGTGATATTAACTTCCTGTTTGTGGTACATTAGTATATGAGAGGGGGGAAACTTTTCAAGATAGGTGGTGACCATGGTGGCCATTTTGAAGTCGGCCATCTTGGATCCAACTTTTGTTTTTTCAATGGGAAGAGGGTCATGTGACACATCAAACTTATTGGGAATTTCACAAGACAAACAATGGTGTGCTTGGTTTTAACGTAACTTTATTCGTTCATGAGTTATTTACAAGTTTCTGACCACTTATAAAATGTGTTCAAAGTGTTGCCCATTGTGTTGGATTGTCAATGCAACCCTCTTCTCCAACTCTTCACACACTGATAGCAACACCGCAGGAGAAATGCTAGCACAGGCTTCCAGTATCCATAGTTTCAGGTTTCTCGTATCTTCACAGCATAAACGATTGCCTTCAGATGACCCCAAAGATAAAAGTCTAAGACCTTGGGGACCATTCAACTGGCCCACGACGACCAATCCAAGTTATGGTAAAACCAAGCACACCATTGTTTTTCTTGTGAAATTCCCAATGAGTTTGATGTGTCACATGACCCTCTTCCCATTGAAAAAACAAAAGTTGGATCCAAAATGTCCGACTTCTAAATGGCCGCCATGGTCACCACCTATCTTGAAAAGTTTTCCACCTGCCATATACTAATGTGCCACAAACAGGAAGTTAATATCACCAACCATTCCCATTTTATTAAGGTGTTTCCATATAAATGGCCCACCCTGTACATCCACACCCAGTAAATGTGTGTTGACTGTAGAAGTGAACCATGACATCAACGTGAAATTGATCGATCACATTGAAAAAAAGAGGACCTGTCCAGGAAAACGAGGACGTACGGTCATCCGAATGCAGGAGGGGCCTTATTAAAGTGGCGCCTCATATTTCCCATAAAACCAAGACCACTTGAAAGCCGCATAAATCACCACAGTGTAAGAAACTGACTTCTGATTGGCTCCTTTGAAAACAACTGCGCTCCTCATGGAGCGAATGGCAGCACCTTTGCTTGACTGACCTCTGGCTGCTTTGACCCAATTGCTGATGCCCCCCAGTGAGGGCAGTGCCAACTTCTTATGCACGCCAACATTTCAGGCTCACAGACGCCTTCCTTGTGACACAGGATCCTGTGAATGAAAACCTCTCACACGGCACAGTGGAGCGCTTTCAGAATGCGCTGGCTCTAATCCCAGACGTGGCAGAGACGGTCACTGTCCCAGGGCACTCACAGGAAGCGGAAGAAGTTCCTTGATTTAGTTCAGCGGCAATCAGTTTCATGTTCACATGTATGAGGATTACTCTTAGCTTGAGTGCCTGATCACGACATGAGTTATGCTGGAGACAAACACAAACAAAGCGAGTTTAGAAGTGCCCCGCCCCCTTGTCAGAGTCTCTCCAATCACTGCGCTGGACCTGTGTTTATGTGAAAGTGCAATGACGAGATTAAATGGAGAAAAACAAACAGAGCAGTGAGTGAAAACGGAGAAAACGAAGAAAGAGAACAGAGCGAAAACAGCTAAAAACCAGAGCTCCTCACTGCTGTGCGCTCGGGGTTGGGGTGAACAGCGAGCGGCTCATTATCATTTAAAGGAACAGGCGCTGAAACTAGCCGTTCTAAACAGGGCTGTTTAGATAGTGGAGGAATGCTTCTGTTGTGTTTGATCCTTGTGGTATTTTGACCAGCTGATGATTTGGATCGCCTGTGTTAGAGCAGGGAAAGCACCAAATAATTCAGTACAGCGCTACTCCAGCACCATCGCCCAAAACACTTTTAACCTTCTCCTCATCACATATTGCCTCCATGCTCCAAGCGTGCATCCTCTAAGTATCATAGCTTAAATAGCTCAAATGACAATGATCTGGAGCCCATCATGAATCCCCGAGCATATGTGAGCTTAATTAGGCTTTTGGAATTCGTCCAGAGCATATGAACACGCCTGGCTGCTCACTCTTCTTGTCTTGCATTTAACCCCTTTTAGCCCCACTTTTACTAGAGTAAGACATTCCGAAGAAGGCACATGTGTCAGGGTCAACTGGCCCATACCAAAGGTGGTTCTGCTGCGGGGGGGTGGGGCACGACTAATGGACTGTGATTCTGCTTCATTTCTGGAGCGGAGACTGGGAGAGTGTTGATTAAATTAATGTTCTCAGGGGGTTATAGCTGTGTCCAATCTGGAAATTCATGCCAAATGGTGTCTCAACACTGTTAATCAGACAAAATACAACACGGGATGTTGGGAGCCACCCGTCTCAGGATATAGTTCTTTTGTAAATCAGTTGTGAGTTGTGAGTGGTTTAAAGTGAAATGATTCACTGTAGACTCATGGCAATTCCCTTCAAGGGACTAGGTTTAAGTGGCATCTTCTTAAAGGGGAAATGTCATGAAAAACTCCCTTCCTCAGAGCATGCGCACATTAATGTGTATATCTACAGCCTTCCAACCCACACACTGTGAAACAAAACAACCCAGACCGTTTTTTGTGGGATGCCTAGGTCAGAAAACATGAAATTAAAACAAGTAATTTAGTCTAGGCCCTTCACAGTTGTCCCGCCCCCTCATCTGTGGCTATCCAATCACAGCGCAGGACGTTTATGTGCGAGCGCAAATACGAGGTTAAACGCAACTAAACAGACACAACGAGTGCCGAGAAATAAGAGCACTGAGGAAAACAACAGAGAAGAAAGAGAACAGAGTGAAAACGGCTAAAAACCAGAGCTTCTGCTCCTCGCTCCTCACTGCTGTGCGCTCGGGGTCGGGGTGAACAGCGAGCGGCTCATTATCATTTAAAGGAACAGCGCTGTTAAGACAAGTTTTGATCTTTGTGGTATTTTGACCAAAGCAGGTTAGAGATGTTTTATAAAAATACAGAACTGTGTTCCCTCATGAAAAAGTGCCAAAGTCCTCAGTAGTGGCAAGAATGTTTACTTGTTTATTTCCTCTCTCTTAAAAACAAACAAACAAACAAACAAACAAAAATGCAGTATTTACTGCTAGGAACATGTAGCTCACACAGACCCTGAATTGCTCCTGTTTGGCTGAAGATCTGCTGTGTATTTGTGATTATTCATCCCTACGTGTGTTGACCAGAGTGGGGTCAGTTAAAAATGCCAGGTGGACAGTGTGAGGTGAAGGGGTCAGAGAGGGGCTCTCTCTCTCTCTCTCTCTCTCTCTCTCCATTCCTTTTGCTTCTTCCAGGACCCAGTCAGAACCTCGTTGTGTTGGAGGTCACTCTGGTCCCCCATTCCTTTAAAGCGCATATAGCAGTCGTGCTTTTGTTACAGCAGCACTCCTAATTTTAGACCGTGTCCATGTTTCCCTGCAGCAGATGTCTAATCTCCATTATTATCTCTAGTGGGGAGTGTCCCGTCCAACAGTTTTGAAGAGAAAATAGTAACAGACGCCATAGTTCACAACCGACAGAGCTCCCACCACTCGCTCTCACACGACTTTATTCGCTATTTTATTTTGGTCACATGCATCTAATTAATCTTGAATTAAATTTGGGCTCCACCCCTTCCTGACAGCTCCACATCCTTGCAGACCCATAGTGTTGAGCTGTTCTCATAGCGATAGATCGGGACCAGATTTTGAATCAAGTTCCACTATCGGGGAACCACTTTAGAATAAGACTACACTTATAAAGGTTTAATAAATGCTTTAAAATATATTTATTTATAGTTATTAATCATGTTGTTAAACATTAATAGATTTAATAATCAGTAATAACACATAGATAGAAAGGGCAGTGACCGGTTGTATGACAAATAGTGAATTTACATCCATCTACTGTTAAACCTCAGATCTTGCCGGATACTGACCTCATTTGTCTCCATCGGTCTCACACACTCGTGATATAGTCACATTTATAGGAGACTGTAATCACATATTTTCGACATTTTATGCGACAATATCACTGGGTGCTAGTAAGGAATATACCCTGGAGGGGGCGCCAGTCCTTCACATGGCAACACACACTCACACATTCACTCACACACTCACACCTACACTTTTGAGTTGCCAATCCACCCACCAAAGTGTATTTTTGGACCGTGGGAAGAAACCGGAGCACCCGGAGGAAACCCACGCAGACACAGAGAGAACACACCACACTCCTCACAGACAGTTACCCGGAGGAAACCCACGCAGACACAGAGAGAACACACCACACTCCTCACAGACAGTTACCCGGAGGAAACCCACGCAGACACAGAGAGAACACACCACACTCCTCACAGACAGTCACCCGGAGGAAACCCACGCAGACACAGAGAGAACACACCACACTCCTCACAGACAGTCACCCGGAGGAAACCCACGCAGACACAGGGAGAACACACCACACTCCTCACAGACAGTCACCCGGAGGAAACCCACGCAGACACAGGGAGAACACACCACACTCCTCACAGACAGTCACCCGGAGGAAACCCACGCAGACACAGGGAGAACACACCACACTCCTCACAGACAGTCACCCGGAGAAAACCCATGCAGACACAGGGAGAACACACCACACTCCTCACAGACAGTCACCCAGAGGAAGCCCACACAGACACAGGGAGAACACACCACACTCCTCACAGACAGTCACCCGGAGGAAACCCACGCAGACACAGCGAGAACACACCACACTCCTCACAGACAGTCACCCGGAGGAAACCCACGCAGACACAGCGAGAACACACCACACTCCTCACAGACAGTCACCTAGAGGAAGCCCACATAGACACAGGGAGAACACACCACACTCCTCACAGACAGTCACCCAGAGGAAACCCACGCAGACACAGGGAGAACACACCACACTCCTCACAGACAGTCACCCGGAGGAAACCCACGCAGACACAGGGAGAACACACCACACTCCTCACAGACAGTCACCCGGAACGGGAATCGAACCCACAACCTCCAGGCCCCTGGAGCTGTGTGACTGCGACACTCCCAGCTGCGCCACCGTGTAGTAACGTTATATTTTCCATAAATAAAAATAAGACAGTGGTTTTAACAGATGGTAAAGACGCCTTATCGAGGAGGAGTTGTTGTGTTACTGTTGTATAACTCGGGGCACTGATATGAGTGTTTTTATGGTAATTACCCACACACTTATGATTGTGATACTGTCGCATAAAATGTCGAAAATATGCGACTACAGTCTCCTATAAATGTGACTATATCACGAGTGAGTGTGAGAGAGGGTTGCTCCATCAGTCGACATTAACCCCGTCAGATTCAGCACATATTTGTTAATATGTTTAACCATTTAATAAAGTGTCTTTTTATACGTCTCTTCATCTTTATCTTGAAATTTTCAGTAAGTTCTCTGACATTTTCAGTAAAAAGAGGTCACTGTCGCACCTCCTTTCTCTGTGTTACAAATGATTTTTAATGACCTTTTAATGTGTTTACAACCTAATTAATAATCACGTAATAAACAGGTTTTAAAACCATTTATAAACCTACATAACTTTAGTCTTATTTTAAAGTGGTACCATCTGATACTATCTGCATTTCTAATCATTTTTTTTATTTTATCTCTACCTCTGGAAACTCCACCATCTCCTTTGACACCCCCCCCCCCCCCACATTAAAGTGAATTATGTCAAATCTAAGAACCATTCTCTGAAAGTGAACAACTTGTCGGTTTAAAGGTGAAACGAAACAAACAAAAAGTGGTCTCTGACTTTTGCACAGCACTGGAACGTCACGTGTATGCACGGTTCAGCTGTCTGCAGCATATTGACTATTCCCTGATTTCTGGCACCGCTTTTAAGCCTGGGGAGGGTCAGTGAGGAGGAAGAGATTTTACCCATGAATCGGACACCCTCCAGCTGGCCCGAGTGATTGTTTCCAACGAGCGTGAACTCAACACTGGCTGCACTATGGACCGATTTGTCCGTGATTTCACGGTCCCTGGGTGCTGGCCTGCTCTTTCCGCAGCAGGATTACGGCACTGGACAAACGGCATCAAGAAAAAGCATCTGGGAACAGCTGCTGGCCGCCATCTCTGGCTATCAAAGAGACCAGGCCTGCAGGCATTCAGCTCCAGTGAGTGGCCTTTCAGTTTGCAGTATTCCCATGGAAATGGTACCTTCCCCTTAGGACCGGAGCTTTGCGACTTCCCGGCAGACTGGGAATGGGGTGAGTATTGCCTCAGGCATCTGTGGAGGGAATCTAAGCTGTCCCAGGTGTCACACATGGCTAAAATACTTGAGTGCTACCCATAGCCAGCAGCACAGAGGGCCTCCGGATCAAAGGATGCATACAGGATGAGGATAAGCATGGCCAATCGTGACTTAATAACGTTATGAACTCAAGTGGCTTTAGTTTATGGATGATAGTTTACTGCAGTGGGTAACATCACTGATCTCTGGCAACTCCCTGACTCTACAGTTAGAGTCCATCATCAAAGCTCTTAACACTACATTCACCTTCATCTGATACGTGATTAAAAACTGTAAGAAACTCTGGGTGAGAGCGTCTCCCACATTCATTCATTCAGGCGGGAATACACCCTGGAGGGGGCGCCAGTCCTTCACAGGGCAACACACACACTCACACCTACGGACACTTTTGAGTCGCCAAACCACCTACCAACGTGTATTTTTTGACTGTGGGAGGAAACCGGAGCACCCAGAGGAAACCCACGCAGACACAGGGAGAACACACCACACTCCTCACAGACAGTCACCCGGAGGAAACCCACACAGACACAGAGAGAACACACCACACTCCTCACAGACAGTCACCCGAAGGAAACCCACGCAGACACAGAGAGAACACACCACACTCCTCACAGACAGTCACCCGGAGGAAACCCACACAGACACAGAGAGAACACACCACACTCCTCACAGACAGTCACCCAGAGCGGGAATCGAACCCACAACCTCCAGGCCCCTGGAGCTGTGTGACTGCGACACTATCTGCTGCGCCACCGTGCATTTTTTTATTAAATATAAATTACAATTGTCATTTTATTCAGCAAAACATAAACTTCTTTCGTTATGAGCTCCATCAAGAAAAAGCGCTGCAGACTGTGATGGACTTGTTCTGTTCTTGGGAAAACATTGTGTCCAAAAGTACGTGTGAGTTCAAAACTTAGACGATTTAAAGGTGGTGATTACGATGTTTGTGATCGTGAACGTAGCGAAATTAATACTAATATTATCCATAAAACGACAAAAGAGCGGGAGAATGACACTTATGTTACACATTAAAGCTATGAAACTCATATTTAACACCTAATAACAATCACGACAATGAAGCGGATGGGTCTTCGGTGCTGGACTCTTAAACACTTCAGGAAATCGGATAGCGGCGTGCCCACTGCTGGAATGCTTTGATGTATTTTTGCCTCCTGACACGCTGCGTATTTCTTTCTTTCATCCGCATTCAATCCACTCAGCAAATGACACATACCATCAGTGCAACTGCGACAACACTGCAGCCCGTAATCACGGCCAATAAGAGTGAACGGAGTACAGTTCTGTGCTGTATTAATAGTGAGTCTAGAGCGTAAGATCAGACATCGCCAAACACACAGGTGGGTGCTTTATCACACCAGAGGACACAGTTCGACTGCCCCACAGAGTGGTAGTGGAAATCACTCACTGGAAAACTCCTGACACACACACAATCACACAGCCATCTGATGAAAACGCTTCCAGAATCTGACCCATAAAAGCCACAGTCATCACCACAGGCCAGTTGTCTGTTGTTTATCCAACGAACGAAAGAATCCCTCTCTCAAAACGTTCATTTCTCTGCGTCTCATGACAAACACACACCTGATTGTGTTTAATACTGACGCGTTGATCGTGTCCCCATTTGTTCACTACTCCATAAAGGCATTGGTGACATGTTGGAAGCAGCACAAACCGTAACGTCGGGATAGAGAACAAACCATCTGCTTTTGCAATTACTGATTAGCTTTCATCATCCGATTAATCAGCAGTGTTCCATGTTTAGACCCAGCACTTCCAGAGTCCGAGAGCGCTGAAGAGCTCTAATGGCCAACGTCAGTCCAGTTCACTCAAAACAAAGGAAGTGAGCAATCCATTACTGAACACGATCTCTAATGTACAAGGATAGATGAGTTCAGCAGATGTGGCCTGGGTCATGGGGCTCCGAGCACCTCCTAAACGCTGTATCACCAGATTACTAAGTTTTAAAAATGTAACTAGGCATTATTCCTTGGTTAATTTTCATCTAGCGCAGCCACACACACGTCTAAACTTACAATACTCAGTGTCGAGCGGTGTAAGTCCCACGACATTGGTCTGTGGAGCAGTGAAAATGGGTTCTCTGGAGAAATGGAGCATCACTGAATAGTTTTGGCATGAGTTGAGAGGTGTGTGTGATTCAGAACTAAATCAAATCCTCGTAGAAATGATCTAAGATTTAGTGCTGTCTCAAAAGGGTAGGCCATGTTTGAGCAGAGGAGGAGGACAAACTACTCTGAAACACGCTTGAATTTAGAAGGTGGTGGGTTACAATTGTTCGGTCGTGCAACAAATCACTACAGAAGATCTATTCAAGCCTAGAACTGGGACTGAAATCTGAACGAATGCTGAAATCTATAAAACAGAATCTGTGATTTACAGCTCAAGTTATGCAATAAATAACGCAACTAAGCCAAAATGTGTTAGTGCCCAAGACTGAGCCCTGAGGAACACCAGCACTTTTACAGAAAGGAAAGAGTTGTTCTTACCTGAGCCATAGAAGCCATCAGCACACAGAGAGCCACCAGCGCTTTTCCAGCCATCCTTCCTTCTTTCACTAATGGCCTTCTGTCTTCAGCAGCCGCCGTCAGCCCCTGGCTCTGGAACAACGGACAGAAACTGGACTATAACACCGTTCAAAGACAGTTTTCCAATCAGGAGGAGGGAACCCTGCTGAACCACTCCGTCTCTCTCTGTTTCTGTGGACTGTGTGGACGGCAGATGAGTGACAGCACATGTGCGGCTGCTGGGCTTGCCTGAAGAGCCTGTAATTCTAGATCCCCTTCAG